>NC_086455.1:80001187-80258687 GCF_028390025.1 Pseudophryne corroboree | reverse complement strand
AAAAAATAAGAATTTACTTACCGATAATTCTATTTCTCATAGTCCGTAGTGGATGCTGGGGACTCCGTAAGGACCATGGGGAATAGCGGCACCGCAGGAGACTGGGCACATCTAAAGAAAGCTTTAGGACTATCTGGTGTGCACTGGCTCCTCCCCCTATGACCCTCCTCCAAGCCTCAGTTAGGATACTGTGCCCGGACGAGCGTACACAATAAGGAAGGATTTTGAATCCCGGGTAAGACTCATACCAGCCACACCAATCACACCGTACAACTTGTGATCTGAACCCAGTTAACAGCATGATAACAGAGGAGCCTCTAGAAAAGATGGCTCACTACAGCAATAACCCGATTTTTTGGTAACAATAACTATGTACCAGTATTGCAGACAATCCGCACTTGGGATGGGCGCCCAGCATCCACTACGGACTATGAGAAATAGAATTATCGGTAAGTAAATTCTTATTTTCTCTAACGTCCTAAGTGGATGCTGGGGACTTCGTAAGGACCATGGGGATTATACCAAAGCTCCCAAACGGGCGGGAGAGTGCGGATGACTCTGCAGCACCAAATGAGAGAACTCCAGGTCCTCCTCAGCCAGGATATCAATTTTGTAGAATTTTACAAACGTATTTGCTCCTGACCAAGTAGCTGCTCGGCAAAGTTGTAAAGCCGAGACCCCTCGGGCAGCCGCCCAAGATGAGCCCACCTTCCTTGTGGAGTGGGCATTTACAGATTTTTGGCTGTGGCAGGCCTGCCACAGAATGTGCAAGCTGAATTGTACTACAAATCCAACGAGCAATAGTCTGCTTAGAAACAGGAGCACCCAGCTTGTTGGGTGCATACAGGATAAACAGCGAGTCAGATTTCCTGACTCCAGCCGTCCTGGAAACATATATTTTCAGGGCCCTGACAACGTCTAGCAACTTGGAGTCCTCCAAGTCCCTAGTAGCCGCAGGCACCACAAATAGATTGGTTCAGGTGAAACGCTGAAAACACCTTAGGGAGAAAACTGAGGACGAGTCCTCAATTCCGCCCTGTCCGAATGGAAAATCAGATAAGGGCTTTTTCAGGATAAAGCCGCCAATTCTGACACGCGCCTGGCCCAGGCCAGGGCCAACAGCATGACCACTTTCCATGTGAGATATTTTAACTCCACAGATTTAAGTGGTTCAAACCAATGTGACTTTTGGAACCCAAAACTACATTGAGATCCCAAAGTGCCACTGGAGGCACAAAAGGAGGCTGTATATGCAGTACCCCTTTTACAAACGTCTGAACTTCAGGGACTGAAGCTAGTTCTTTTTGGAAGAAAATTGACAGGGCCGAAATTTGAACCTTAATGGACCCCAATTTCAGGCCCATAGACACTCCTGTTTGCAGGAAATGTAGGAATCGACCCAGTTGAATTTCCTCCGTCGGGCCTTACTGGCCTCGCACCACGCAACATATTTTCGCCAATTGCGGTGATAATGTTTTTGCGGTTACATCCTTCCTGGCTTTGTTCAGGATAGGGATGACTTCATCCGGAATGCCTTTTTTCCTTCAGGATCCGACGTTCAACCGCCATGCCGTCAAACGCAGCCGCGGTAAGTCTTGGAACAGACAGGGTCCTTGCTGGAGCAGGTCCCTTCTTAGAGGTAGAGGCCACGGATCCTCCGTGAGCATCTCTTGAAGTTCCGGTTACCAAGTCCTTCTTGGCCAATCCGGAGCCACGAATATAGTGCTTACTCCTCTCCATTTTATCAATCTCAGTACCTTGGGTATGAGAGGCAGAGGAGGGAACACATACCCTGACTGGTACACCCACGGTGTTACCAGAGCGTCTACAGCTATTGCCTGAGGGTCCCTGGACCTGGCGCAATACCTGTCGAGTTTTTCCCAACGGTTTATAATTATGTGGAAGACTTCTGGATGAAGTCCCCACTCTCCCGGGTGGAGGTCGTGCTGAGGAAGTCTGCTTCCCAGTTGTCCACTCCCGGAATGAATACTGCCGACAGTGCTATCCCATGATTTTCCGCCCAGCGAAGAATCCTTGCAGCTTCTGCCATTGCCCTCCTGCTTCTTGTGCCACCCTGTCTGTTTACGTGGGTGACTGCCGTGATGTTGTCCGACTGGATCAACACCGGCTGACCTTGAAGCAGAGGTCTTGCTAAGCTTAGAGCATTGTAAATGTCCCTTAGCTTCAGGATATTTATGTGAAGTGATGTCTCCAGGCTTGACCATAAGCCCTGGATATTCCTTCCCTGTGTGACTGCTCCCCAGCCTCGCAGGCTGGCATCCGTGGTCACCAGGACCCAGTCCTGAATGCCGAATCTGCGGCCCTCTAGAAAATGAGCACTCTGCAACCACCACAGGAGGGACACCCTTGTCCTTGGTGACAGGGTTATCCGCTGATGCATCTGAAGATGCGACCCGGACCATTTGTCCAGCAGGTCCCACTGGAAAGTTCTTGCGTGGAATCTGCCGAATGGGATTGCTTCGTAGGAAGCCACCATTTTACCCAGAACCCTTGTGCATTGATGCACTGAGACTTGGCTCGGTTTTAGGAGGTTCCTGACTAGCTCGGATAACTCCCTGGCTTTCTCCTCCGGGAGAAACACCTTTTTCTGGACTGTGTCCAGGATCATCCCTAGGAACAGAAGACAAGTCGTCGGAACCAGCTGCGATTTTGGAATATTGAGAATCCAATCGTGCTGCCGCAACACTACCTGAGATAGTGCTACACTGACCTCCAACTGTTCCCTGGATCTTACCCTTATCAGGGAATTGTCCAAGTAAGAGATAACTAAAATTCCCTTCCTTCGAAGGAATATCATCATTTCGGCCATTACCTTGGTAAAGACCCGGAGTGCCGTGGACCATCCATACAGCAGCGTCTGAACTGATAGTGACAGTTCTGTACCATAAACCTGAGGTACCCTTGGTGAGAAGGGTAAATTTTGACATGAAGGTAAGCATCCTTGATGTCCAGAGACATCATGTAGTCCCCTTCTTCCAGGTTCGCAATCACTGCTCTGAGTGACTCAATCTTGAATTTGAACCTCTGTATGTAAGTGTTCAAAGATTTTAGATTTAGAATCGGTCTCACCGAGCCGTCCGGCTTCGGTACCACAACAGTGTGGAATAATACCCCGTTCCCTGTTGCAGGAGGGGTATCTTGATTATCACCTGCTGGGAATACAGCTTGTGAATGGCTTCCAAAACTGTCTCCCTGTCAGAAGGAGACATCGGTAAAGCCGACTTTAGGAAACGGCGAGGGGGAGACGTCTCGAATTCTAATTTGTACCCCTGAGATATCACCTGAAGGATCCAGGGGTCTACTTGCGAGTGAGCCCACTGCGCGCTGAAATTCATTGAGACGGGCCCCCACCGTGCCTGATTCTGCTTGTAAAGCCCCAGCGTATACTGAGGGCTTGGCAGAGGCGGGAGAGGGTTTCTGTTCCTGGGAACTGGCTGATTTCTGCAGCCTTTTTCCTCTCCCTCTGTCACGGGGCAGAAATGAGGAACCTTTTGCCCGCTTGTCCACGAAAAGACTGCGCCTGATAATACGGCGTCTTCTCATGTTGAGAGGCGACCTGGGGTACAAACGTGGATTTCCCAGCTGTTGCCGTGGCCACCAGGTCTGAAAGACCGACCCCAAATAACTCCTCCCCTTAATAAGGCAATACTTCCAAATGCCGTTTGGAATACGCATCACCTGACCACTGACGTGTCCATAACCCTCTACTGGTAGAAATGGACAACGCACTTAGACTTGATGCCAGTCGGCAAATATTCCGCTGTGCATCACGCATATATAGAAATGCATCTTTTAAATGCTCTATAGGCAAAAATATACTGTCCCTATCTAGGGTATCAATATTTTCAGTCAGGGAATCCGACCACGCCAACCCAGCACTGCACATCCAGGCTGAGGCGATTGCTGGTCGCAGTATAACACCAGTATGTGTGTAAATACATTTTAGGATACCCTCCTGCTTTCTATCAGCAGGATCCTTAAGGGCGGCCATCTCAGGAGAGGGTAGAGCCCTTACAAGCGTGTGAGCGCTTTATCCACCCTAGGGGGTGTTTCCCAACGCACCCTAACCTCTGGCGGGAAAGGATATAATGCCAATAACATTTCAGAAATTATCAGTTGTTATCGGGGGAAAACCACGCATCATCACACACCTCATTTAATTTCTCAGATTCAGGAAAACTACAGGTAGTTTTTCCTCACCGAACATAATACCCCTTTTTGGTGGTACTCGTATTATCAGAAATGTGTAAAACATTTTTCATTGCCTCAATCATGTAACGTGTGGCCCTACTGGAAGTCACATTTGTCTCTTCACCGTCGACACTGGAGTCAGTATCCGTGTCGGCGTCTATATCTGCCATCTGAGGTAACGGGCGCTTTAGAGCCCCTGACGGCCTATGAGACGTCTGGACAGGCACAAGCTGAGTAGCCGGCTGTCTCATGTCAACCACTGTCTTTTATACAGAGCTGACACTGTCACGTAATTTCTTCCAACAGTTCATCCACTCAGGTGTCGACCCCCTAGGGGGTGACATCACTATTACAGGCAATCTGCTCCGTCTCCACATCATTTTTCTCCTCATACATGTCGACACAAAAGTACCGACATACAGCACACACACAGGGAATGCTCTGATAGAGGACAGGACCCCACTAGCCCTTTGGGGAGACAGAGGGAGAGTTTGCCAGCACACACCAGAGCGCTATATATATACAGGGATAACCTTATATAAGTGTTTTTCCCCTTATAGCTGCTGTATAGTTAATACTGCGCCTAATTAGTGCCCCCCTCTCTTTTTTAACCCTTTCTGTAGTGTAGTGACTGCAGGGGAGAGCCAGGGAGCTTCCCTCCAACGGAGCTGTGAGGGAAAATGGCGCCAGTGTGCTGAGGAGATAGGCTCCGCCCCCTTATCGGCGGCCTTATCTCCCGTTTTTCTATGTATTCTGGCAGGGGTTAAATGCATCCATATAGCCCAGGAGCTATATGTGATGCATTTTTTTGCCATCCAAGGTGTTTTTATTGCGTCTCAGGGCGCCCCCCCAGCGCCCTGCACCCTCAGTGACCGGAGTGTGAAGTGTGCTGAGAGCAATGGCGCACAGCTGCAGTGCTGTGCGCTACCTTGTTGAAGACAGGACGTCTTCTGCCGCCGATTTTCCGGACCTCTTCTGCCTTCTGGCTCTGTAAGGGGGCCGGCGGCGCGGCTCTGGGACCCATCCAAGCTGGGCCTGTGATCGTCCCTCTGGAGCTAATGTCCAGTAGCCTAAGAAGCCCAATCCACTCTGCACGCAGGTGAGTTCGCTTCTTCTCCCCTTAGTCCCTCGATGCAGTGAGCCTGTTGCCAGCAGGTCTCACTGAAAATAAAAAACCTAAACTAAAACTTTCACTAAGAAGCTCAGGAGAGCCCCTAGTGTGCACCCTTCTCGTTCGGGCACAGAGATCTAACTGAGGCTTGGAGGAGGGTCATAGGGGGAGGAGCCAGTGCACACCAGATAGTCCTAAAGCTTTCTTTAGATGTGCCCAGTCTCCTGCGGAGCCGCTATTCCCCATGGTCCTTACGGAGTCCCCAGCATCCACTTAGGACGTTAGAGAAGAATATTATTTTTGTAGCAGTACTACAAGTCCCAGCAAGCCTCCCCGCAAGCTGGTACTTGGAGAACCACAAGTACCAGCATGCAGGGGGAAAACGGAGCGCATAGGCGCTCCATTGTATGCAATGGTGGCAAGGCCGGTGCTAGGGTGTTCGGCGACCCCCGGCAAACTATAAATTTGCGCCCTTCCATATTCCTTTGGCGCCCACCGGGAAAAGGGGTGTGGTCTCACAAGTAAGGGGCATAGCCACACAATAGTACCCCCAATCAAAATTACGCCACAATGTAGCACAATCTTATTCATCTTATACGTAATGCCCCACAAGTAGTAGTAGCGTCCTTATATGTAATGCACCCCAGTAGTAGTAGCAGCATCCCTATGCATAATGCCCCCCCAGAAGTAGTAGCATCCTTATACATAGTGCACCCCCAGTAGTAGTAGCGTCCTTATACGTAAGGCCCCCCAAGTAGTAGTAGTAGTATTGCTATATGTAATGCCCCCCAAGTAATAGTAGCATCCTATACATAATGCCCCCCCCCAAGTAGTAGTATCGTCCTTATACGTAATGACCCCCCTAGTAGTAGCATTGTTACACGTAATGGCCCCCCCATTAGTAGCGTTGTTACACGTAATGTCCCCCCCCATTAGTAGCGTTGTTACATGTAATGACCCCCCTAGTAGTAGCATTGTTACACGTAATGGCCCCCCCATTAGTAGCGTTGTTACACGTAATGTCCCCCCCCATTAGTAGCGTTGTTACACGTAATGCCCCCCCCCCCATTAGTAGCGTTGTTACACGTAATGCCCCCCCCATTAGTAGCGACGTTACACGTAATGGCCCCCCCATTAGTAGCGACATTACACGTAATGCCCCCCCTGTAGTAGTAGCGTCCTTAAAGCACACATAAACGCACACAGACATACCACAAACACACACATACACAATACACACACACTTCCCTCTCACCCTTCACTTATCTAAGCCAGTCTCCCTCTGAGTCTGTACACTATAGCAGCCTGGTCCATGTAGCTCCGCCCCCTTCGGCCCGTTTAGCCCCGCCCCTTCCATCACGTGTAGCTCCGCCCCCTTTTGTCCCATACACAGCGCTGTCCTGTCACATAGGTGAGGGGTGGAGAGCGGAGGGAGGAGGATTCTAATGCTACAAGCGCCGCTGCCAGTGCCTGTCATACAGGCACAGCAGCAGCAGCAGCACGGGGGACAGGACGGCGCAGCAGGGAAGGAATGCAGAGCAGGGGGAGCGCCTCTCCGTCCCAGCGCCTCCCTGCACTGCATCCCTTCGCTGAGCGGGTAGCGCCGGGCCTGAATGGTGGGAACTTTGCGGTCAGCGGTTGAGGTTACTCGCTGTCAACTGCTTCCTGCAAAGTTCCCACCATTGGATACAATGGAGCGCCTATGCGCTACATTGTAGCTTCAGTGCGCAGCCTGACTGACAGCTCAGGAGCGCCAGCCAATCAGGAGAGTGCCATGACGTGGCGCTCCCTGATTGGCTGAAGGGACCCTCTTTGACAGGAGTCACGGGGGATCCCGGCAGTCGGGGAAAGGGGTCCCATGTGTAAACATGGGACCCCTTTCAGTGCGTGGATCGGGTTTTTCGGTTTGTTTTTTTGCCAAGTACGTGGATTAGAAAGAGTACGGAGCTACACTGGATTGTGTGAGTATAATTTTATTTACAGGTACCCAGTGGATTCTACGTGGAGAAGTGGACTGAGCCTCGTGTGAACATAGGTAAGTATGTGTGTATGTAGGTGTGCATGTATGTAATAAAATTTTACTGTCACGGTGTGTGTGTTCTGTTTTTTTGGGGGGTATTTTTTTTGTAGTAGAACTACAGGTACCAGCGGGCCTGTTTCCCCCCCCCCCCGCATGCTGGTACTTGTGGTTCTCCAAGTACCAGCTTGCGGGGGAGGCTTGCGGGGACTTGTAGTACTGCTACAAAAAACAATATTCTTTATTTTTTACACTATGGCTATCAGCCCCCCATCCGCAGCCCTTGGATGAGGGGGGGGGAGGCAGCCTCGGGCTTCACCCCTGGCCCTTGGGTGGTTGGAGGGGGGACCCCTTGATTTAAGGGGTCCCCACTCCTCCAGGGTACCCCGGCCAGGGGTGACTAGTTGGGGATTTAATGCCAGGGCCGCAGGGACCTATATAAAAGTGTCCCCCGGCTGTGGCATTATCTCTCTGACTAGTAAAGCCCGGTGCTGGTGTGAAAAATACGGGGGACCCCTACGTCTTTTGTCCCCTGTATTTTTTACACCAGGACCAAGCGAAGTGCCCGGTGCTGGTTGTTTAAATATGGGGGAACCCCTGTCAAATTTTTCCCCGTATTTTTACAATCAGGACCGGCTCAAAGAGCCCGAGGCTGGTTATGCTTAGGAGGGGGGACCCCACGCAATTTTTTTTTCAGTTTTTACAGTAAACAGACCCTTTCCCATAGATAACCATGCACAGATCTCACTGATCCGTGCATGATTATTATCCAAACTCGCCTTGAAAAAGCAGGTCTATTTTTTTGTGTTTTTTTTAACGAATCGCAAAAAAATACACCCGCACTTGAGCATTCAGAGACTAACACCCAAATACGAATGAATAGTAAATTCCCGTGTTGTATGAAATAACAGCCGCTTTGACCGATGGTCTATTCATTCGTATTTCTGAACTTAGCCTTGAAAACCATTACGAATAGCCCAAACACTGCCGAGATTTGTGCTTAGTAAATTCCCGTGTTGGGACTTAGAAAACCCCCCACAAATCGGACAAACTCGGATTATTAGTAAATATAGGCCCATGTCTGTCTACTTCAACTGCACAGAACTCTGGGAAATGGCTCCTACGCTATTTTCCCATTGAATTCTCTACTGTGCATGTGTAGATCCTCAGGAAAATAGTGCCCGCTCCTTTTCCACTGTGATTACATTGGCAGAGAAGTAAGTAAAGGCTATGGGTGCAACTTGTGTGGTCTATAATGGGTGCATACCTGGGTCAGAGGGGGGGGGAAACCTCAGACCCAGGTATGCACCCATTAAAGATATATCCATGATAAAACATCTATAATAATTGAAACCCAAAGAAACAATATACAATTTTATTTGGCTTGGATCTCTACACCATCTATATCAATCCCATTAGCTGAATCAGCATGCCACAAGAACTTTATTTTCTCAGTTTCAAAAGTACTTATCTCTAGTTTTGCATAGGGTGCATGTTTTCTCTTTTGCTATAAAACATTTAACATTAACATAATAGGACAAATATAATAGCCAGTGATTTGCTGGCGCAATTCTGGCGTGATAATCATTGGATTTAAAGAGGCAATTTATTTTAAAGGCAAAAAAAAGTAGGTTATGCCTGTGAGCTAATTGCTTTAATTCCTTTACATCTAGTGATTATTGCGCAAGAATCACACCAGTTTTAGCAATTTGTGAGCTGCTATATCTGTCTGCATGCGTCTTCAAATCTTGGGCATAGATAAATACAGATGTAGAACAAACAAAGTGTTAAGAAAGTAAGTTTGCGCTTAAGGTGTAAAGCAGCCCACAGCCAGTGGAAAAGGTAACACCAGGACCTTAAACATACAACCCATACAAGAAATACCACTGTTTATATAGGCGCTTGGCAATATACTGGACAAATTCAATAGTTCCTTTGTTGTTCATAAAATGTTTCCTTAAACAAAAATAAAAATAAGATTTTACTCACGGGGTAAATCTATTTCTCGTAGTCCGTAGTGGATGCTGGGAACTCCGTAAGGACCATGGGGGATAGACGGGCTCCGCAGGAGACTGGGCACTCTAAAAGAAAGATTAGGTACTATCTGGTGTGCACTGGCTCCTCCCACTATGACCCTCCTCCAGACCTCAGTTAGGATACTGTGCCCGGAAGAGCTGACACAATAAGGAAGGATTTTGAATCCCGGGTAAGACTCATACCGGCCACACCAATCACACCGTATAACTCGTGATACTACACCCAGTTAACAGTATGAAATATAACTGAGCCTCTCAACAGATGGCTCAACAATAACTCTTAGTTAGGCAATAACTACATACAAGTATTGCAGACAATCCGCACTTGAGATGGGCACCCAGCATCCACTACGGACTACGAGAAATAGATTTACCGGTGAGTAAAATCTTATTTTCTCTGACGTCCTAGTGGATGCTGGGAACTCCGTAAGGACCATGGGGATTATACCAAAGCTCCCAAACGGGCGGGAGAGTGCGGATGACTCTGCAGCACCGAATGAGAGAACTCAAGGTCCTCCTCAGCCAGGGTATCAATTTTGTAGAATTTAGCAAACGTGTTTGCCCCTGACCAAGTTGTAGCTCGGCAAAATTGTAAAGCCGAGACCCCTCGGGCAGCCGCCCAAGATGAGCCCACTTTCCTCGTGGAATGGGCTTTTACTGATTTAGGATGCGGCAATCCAGCCGCAGAATGCTCCAGCTGAATTGTGCTACAAATTCAGCGAGCAATAGTCTGCTTAGAAGCAGGAGCACCTATTTTGTTGGGTGCCTACAGGATAAAAAGCGAGTCAGTTTTCCTGACTCCAGCCGTCCTGGAAATATAAATTTTTAAGGCCCTGACTACGTCCAGTAACTTGGAATCTTCCAAGTCCTTAGTAGCCGCAGGCACTACAATAGGTTGGTTCAAGTGAAAAGCTGATACCACCTTAGGGAGAAACTGGGGACGAGTCCTCAATTCTGCCCTATCCATATGGAAAATCAGATAAGGGCTTTTACATGACAAAGCCGCCAATTCTGACACACGCCTGGCCGAAGCCAAGGCCAATAACATGACCACTTTCCACGTGAGATATTTCAAATCCACAGTTTTAAGTGGCTCAAACCAATGTGATTTTAAGAAACTCAACACCACGTTGAGATCCCAAGGTGCCACAGGAGGCACAAAAGGGGGCTGAATATGTAGCACTCCCTTTACAAATGTCTGAACTCCAGGCAGTGAAGCCAGTTCTTTCTGGAAGAAAATCGACAGAGCCGAAATCTGGACCTTAATGGAACCCAATTTTAGGCCCATAGTCACCCCTGACTGTAGGAAGTGCAGAAAACGACCCAGCTGAAATTCCTCTGTTGGGGCCTTCCTGGCCTCACACCACGCAACATATTTTCGCCAAATACGGTGATAATGGTTTGCGGTTACTTCTTTCCTGGATTTTATCAGCGTAGGAATGACTTCTTCCGGAATGACCTTTTCCTTTAGGATCCGGAATTCAACCGCCATGCCGTCAAACGCAGCCACGGTAAGTCTTGGAACAGACAGGGCCCCTGCTGTAGCAGATTTTGTCTGAGCGGTAGAGGCCATGGGTCCTCTGATATCATTTCTTGTAGTTCTGGGTACCAAGCTCTTCTTGGCCCATCCGGAACCACGAGTATCGTTCTTACTCCTCGTTTTATTATTATTCTCAGTACCTTTGGTATGAGAGGCAGAGGAGGGAATACATAAACCGACTGGTACACCCACGGTGTCACTAGAGCGTCCACAGCTATTGCCTGAGGGTCCCTTGACCTGGCGCAATATCTAGTTTTTTGTTTAGGCGGGACGCCATCATGTCCACCTGTGGCCTTTCCCAACGGTTTACCAACAGTTGGAAGACTTCTGGATGAAGTCCCTACTCTCCCGGGTGTAGGTCGTGTCTGCTGAGGAAGTCTGCTTCCCAGTTGTCCACTCCCGGAATGAACACTGCTGACAGTGCTAAGACGTGATTTTCCGCCCATCGGAGAATCCTTGTGGCTTCTGCCATCGCCATCCTGCTTCTTGTGCCGCCCTGTCGGTTTACATGGGCGACTGCCGTGATGTTGTCTGATTGGATCAGTACCGGCTGGTTTTAAAGCAGAGGCCTTGCCAGACTTAGGGCATTGTAAATGGCCCTCAGTTCCAGAATATTTATGTGTAGGGACGACTCCTGACTTGACCAAAGTCCTTGGAAATTTCTTCCCTGTGTGACTGCCCCCCAGCCTCGAAGGCTTGCATCCGTGGTTACCAGAACCCAGTCCTGTATGCCGAGTCTGCGGCCCTCTTGAAGATGAGCACTCTGCAGCCACCACAGTAGAGATACCCTGGTCCTTGGAGACAGGGTTATCAGCCGATGCATCTGAAGATGCGATCCCGACCACTTGTCCAAGAGGTCCCACTGAAAGGTTCTTGCATGGAACCTGCCGAATGGAATTTTGCTTCGTAAGAAGCTACCATTTTTCCCAGGACTCGTGTGCAGTGATGCACCGATACCTGTTTTGCTTTCAGGAGGTCTCTGACTAGAGATGACAGCTCCTTGGCTTTCTCCTGCGGGAGAAACACTTTTTTCTGTTCTGTGTCCAGAACCATCCCCAGGAACAGTAGGCGTGTGGTAGGAACCAGCTGTGACTTTGGAATGTATAGAATCCATCCGTGCTGTTGTAGCGCTTCCCGAGATAGTGCTACTCCGACCAACAACTGCTCCTTGGACCTCGCCTTTATAAGGAGATCGTCCAAGTACGGGATAATTAAAACTCCCTTTTTTCGAAGGAGTATCATCATTTCTGCCATTACCTTGGTAAAGACCCTCGGTGCCGTGGACAGTCCAAACGGCAGTGTTTGGAATTGGTAATGGCAATCCTGTACCACAAATCTGAGGTACTCCTGGTGAGGATGGTAAATGGGGACATGTAGGTAAGCATCCTTGATGTCTAGGGATACCATGTAATCCCCCTCCTCCAGGCTTGCAATAACCGCCCTGAGCGATTCCATCTTGAACTTGAATTTTTTTATGTATGTGTTCAAGGATTTCAAATTTAAAATGGGTCTCACCGAACCGTCCGGTTTCGGTACCACAAACAGTGTGGAATAGTAACCCCGTCCTTGTTGAAGTAGGGGCACCTTGACTATCACCTGCTGGGAATACAGCTTGTGAATTGCCTCTAGCACAGCTTCCCTGCCTGAGGGAGTTGTCGGCAAGGCAGATTTGAGGAAACGGCGGGGGGGAGACGCCTCGAATTCCAGCTTGTACCCCTGAGATACTACTTGAAGGATCCAGGGATCCACCTGTGAGCAAGCCCACTGATCGCCGAAATTTTTGAGGCGGCCCCCCACCGTACCTGGCTACGCCTGTGGAGCCCCCGCGTCATGCGGAGGACTCAGAGGAAGCGGGGGAAGAATTTTGATTCTGGGAACTGGCTGACTGGTGCAGCTTTTTCCCTCTTCCCTCGTCTCTGTGCAGAAAGGAAGCGCCTTTGACCCGCTTGCTTTTCTGAAGCCGAAAGGACTGTACCTGATAATACAGTGCTTTCTTAGGCTGTGAGGAAACCTGAGGTAAAAAATTTTCTTCCCAGCTGTTGCTGTGGATACGAGGTCCCAGAGACCATCCCCAAACAATTCCTCACCCTTATAAGGCTCTATGTGCCTTTTAAAGTCAGCATCACCTGTCCAGTGTCGGGTCTCTAATACCCTCCTGACAGAATGGACATTGCATTAATTCTGGATGCCAGCCGGCAAAATATCCCTCTGTGCATCCCTCATATATAAGACAACGTCTTATGTTCGCAAAATAGTATCCCTGTTTGACAGGGTTACAGACCACGCTGCAGCAGCACTATCTGCAGGTCTCAGTCTAGTACCTGAGTGTGTAAATACAGACTTCAGGATAGCCTCCTGCTTTTTATCAGCAGGTACCTTCAAAGTGGCCGTATCCTAAGACGGCAGTGCCACCTTTTTTGACAAACGTGTGAGCGCCTTATCCACCCTAGGGGATATCTCCCAGCGTAACTTATCCTCTGGCGGGAAAGGGTACGCCATCAGTAACTTTTTAGAAATTACCAGTTTCTTATCGGGGGAACCCACGCTTTTTCACACTTCATTCACTCATTTGATGGGGGAACAAAACACTGCCTGCTTTTTCTCCCCAAACATAAAACCCTTTTTTAGTGGTACTTGGGTTAATGTCAGAAATGTGTAACACATTTTTTATTGCAGGGATCATGTAACGGATGTTCCTAGTGGATTGTGTATATGTCTCAACCTCGTCGACACTGGAGTCAGACTCCGTGTCGACATCTGTGTCTGCCATCTGAGGGAGCGGGCGTTTTTGAGCCCCTGATGACCTTTGAGACGCCTGGGCAGGCGCGGGCTGAGAAGCCGGCTGTCCCATAGCTGTTACGTCATCCAGCCTTTTATGTAAGTAGTTGACACTGTCGGTTTATACCTTCCACCTATCCATCCACTCTGGTGTCGGCCCCACAGGGGGCGACATCACATTTATCGGCATCTGCTCTGCCATCACATAAGCCTCCTCATCAAACGTGTCGACACAGCCGTACCGACACACCGCACACACACACAGGGAATGCTCTGACTGAGGACAGGACCCCACACAGCCCTTTGGGGAGACAGAGAGAGAGAGTATGCCAGCACACAGCAGAGCGCTATATAATTTTGGGATTAACACTATATTGATTGAATTTTTCCCAATAGCTGCTTGTATATACAATTTTGCGCCTATATTTTGTGTCCCCCCCCTCTCTTTTTAACCCTTTGAGCCTGAAAACTACAGGGGAGAGCCTGGGGAGCTGTCTTCCAGCTGCACTGTGAAGATAAAATGGCGCCAGTGTGCTGAGGGAGAAGCCCCGCCCCTTTTTCAACTGACTTTCTCCCGCTTTTTCTGGAATACTGGCAGGGGTCATTTTACATCTACAGTATATAGCCTCTAGGACTATATATGATGTAGATTTGCCAGCCAAGGTGTCATATATTGCCCTCAGGGCGCCCACCCCAGCGCCCTGCACCCTCAGTGACCGGAGTGTGAAGTGTGCATGAGGAGCAATGGCGCACAGCTGCAGTGCTGTGCGCTACCTTGGTGAAGACCGAAGTCTTCTGCCGCCGATTTTCCGGACCTCTTCTTGCTTCTGGCTCTGTAAGGGGGGCGGCGGCGCGGCTCCGGGAACGAACACCAAGGCCAGTTCCATGCGGTCGATCCCTCTGGAGCTAATGGTGTCCAGTAGCCTAAGAAGCCCAAGCTAGCTGCAAGCAGGTAGGTTCGCTTCTTCTCCCCTTAGTCCCTCGATGCAGTGAGCCTGTTGCCAGCAGGTCTCACTGTAAAATAAAAAACCTAAAATAAACTTTCTTTCTAGGAGCTCAGGAGAGCCCCTAGTGTGCATCCAGCTCGGCCGGGCACAGAAATCTAACTGAGGTCTGGAGGAGGGTCATAGTGGGAGGAGCCAGTGCACACCAGATAGTACCTAATCTTTCTTTTAGAGTGCCCAGTCTCCTGCGGAGCCCGTCTATCCCCCATGGTCCTTACGGAGTTCCCAGCATCCACTAGGACGTCAGAGAAATACAACAAATAGTGCAGATGGTAATATTCAGATTTTATCATGCAAAGAGGCACTAATTTCAGACTCCTACCAGAAGAGATGGTCTACTATATGTAGACAAACAAGCATGAAGGAGCGGGCCACTGCCAGTCACGTTCTTTTCATCATGATGGCGCTTGGAGATCATCTCATCTCCAAGCGATGCATCAGCCTGGACATCACCAATCCAGCAATAAGCCAGGTCGGGCCGCCTGTCTCAAAAAGGGTCTCGCTGAGTGGCACCCGGGAAGAAACCGTGTAGAAATATCGGATGCGACTCTGCTTTAGCGATGTGAAAGGATTTGGAACACTGTTCCAAACTAGGTGAGACCCGAAGTAGCACCTATCACACTGCGGTTATTACCTGGTCGGCGCTTTTAACACTGCACACGGGTGCACTGCCGTCACTTGTGGATGACATGATCTTCTTGTGCCGGGAAAGCTGGTCTCCCCATGTACCCGTTTCCACTGCAGTTCACCTGGATGGAGCTGTTCCCACAGACAAAATTCCAAATTGTTCTGCGTACACGTGCAATAATCCGGGATTTTCAAATCCGTGGAAAAGGGATATTACATGGCACTTGTTGCCATGGGAGTTCCCCATTTATAGGACAAGCAGTTTGCCCCTAGCTCTGGACAGGCATCCACACTCTGTGCAAGTATGTACTGACACAGATCTTGAGATGAAAGTCCCAGGCAGTGACGTGCGGTGAGGCAGAGCCTTTCCTGTCATACTAATGTATAAGTCAGAGTTTTGACGATATAAAACATATGAAAAATACAAAGAATATTAGAAATATCCCCCCGCCCACCTTTTCTGCACATCT
This sequence comes from Pseudophryne corroboree, assembly GCF_028390025.1. Classification (NCBI taxonomy): domain Eukaryota; kingdom Metazoa; phylum Chordata; class Amphibia; order Anura; family Myobatrachidae; genus Pseudophryne; species Pseudophryne corroboree. Next base: position 80,242,892 of record NC_086455.1, on the reverse strand, counting down.
CTGATCAAAACTCATCAACTTTCCAGCAGTATATGCTGCTGCACCTGTGTATAATGCCCACAAGTATATACTGCTGCACCTGTGTATAATGCCCACAAGTATATGCTGCTGCACCTGTGTATAATGCCCACAAGTATATACTGCTGCACCTGTGTATAATGCCCACAAGTATATACTGCTGCACCTGTGTATAATGCCCACATGTACCCTTGGGCTCATATATTGTGTGTAAAGCTGGCTCTGGCAGTAGCCAGTGCCTCCAGAGCCATTTACCTCCCTGCATGTCCCTTATCCCAGGCAAGGGTATTATATACCCTTGATACATAATGCATACCTCCCAAACCAGAGCCGGCGGAACCCGCTCAGCAAAGGGTTGCAGTGCAGGGAGGCGCAAGGCAGGAGAGGTGCTCTCACTGCTCTGCATCCCTGTGCTGTCCATTGTTGCTGCCGGCTGCCGCTGCGCCTATCACTGTACAAGCAGCGGCAGCCAGCAGCCTGGATCGCAGATCTTCCAGTCCTCCCCACTCCAGCCTCGCCGCAGATGTCATCTCCTCCCATCCTGTGTCAGCGCAGTGACGCTAGCAGGAAGAGGTGTGGGGGCGGGACTGACTCCGGGAGCAGAGAGCTGCAGTTACTGCTGCTGCGCCGAACTTCAGTGTGCACTGTCCCTTTATTAAGTATGGGAGGGAGGGCGCAAATTTATAGTTTGCAGGGGGGTGCCGAACACCCTTGCACCGGCCCTGTTCCCAACATCGGGACTCTGGTGTGGCCGATAAGGGGGTGTATCCTCATTGAAAGGGGGCGTAGTTTAGCGGGGATCATGAGGCCACAAGCCACACCTCCCAAACTAGTCACTTAGGGGGCATGGCCAGTGCTCTGTGAGCTGCTTGCCATGCCCCCAGCCCCTCTGTCTAGCGTGAATAGCCGCTATGCGCATAGCGTCTATTCACTAATGCTCTGCTCTGCACTAAGCAGAGCAGAGCAACGAGTCAATGGGAAGCCTCCAAACTGCCCCCACCGCGGGACACTGCGGCCTGCAGGTGGGGCAGCAGGACAGTTCCAAAAAAACGGGACTGTCCCACGAAAATCGGGACAGTTGGGAGGTATGCGTAATGTCTTGCCACCTCTTTAAATACCAACTCTTTACATTAAAGGAGCATGTAGGTACCACAAAACACAACTAAAATTGTGACAACTATTATATTTGTAGACACATTGCAATGCCTTTTTGGTTTCATTAAATTGTTTTACGCTGTTTGGGTAGAGTCTGTGCTTTCTCAGACGATCTTCATTAGGATAATTGACATCATGACTCTCAATTAGAGATGTGCGACGGGCACTTTTTGAGTTTGGTTTTGGTTCTGGTTCCATGCTCGTGTCTTGGATCTGGATTGGTTTTGCCAAAACCATCCTTTCGTGTTTTGTTTTGGATCTGGATGATTTTTCAAAAAAACATGAAAACACCTAAAATCATATAATTTGGGGGTAATTTTGATCCTACGGTATTATTAATCTCAATAACATTAATTTCCACTCATTTTCAGTCTATTCTGAACACTTCACATCTCACTATAATGTTTTTTTTTTAGGCCAACAGGTTGCACCGAGGTGGCTTGATGACTAAGCTAAGCGACACAAGTGTGCAGCACAAACACCTGGCTCATCTAGGAGTGGTACTGCAGTGGCAGACAGGATGGCAGATTAAAAAAATAGGCCCCAAACAGCACATGATGCAAAGAAGAAAAAGAGGTGCAATGAGGTAGCTTAATGACTAAGCTAAGCGACACAAGTGTGCGGCACAAATAACATGGGAAGTGCCGGAATTTGCCCTGATCAATATTGGTGGCACAGGAGAGGGTACCCCTAAACCACACACACACACACACACACACACACACACACACACACACACACACACACACACACACACACTCACACACACACACACACACACACACACACACAGTAAAGCCTGTAAAATTATATTGGATAATAATAACCCTTTTATTTGGAGCTATTATAATAATATGCAGCACAGGTGAGCGTACCCCTACACCACACAGGGCAAACTCTGTAAAAATTATTTGGATAATAATATATGTATATAACCCCTTTATTTTGAACTAATAATATACAGCACAGGACACCACCACTGGACTTATGGCAGCACAAGACAGCACCACTGGACCGGACTTATAAGGCAGTACCCCTGGACTTATACGGCAGTACCCCTGGACTTATACGGCAGTACCCCTGGACTTATACGGCAGTGTCAGACAGGAAGGCACTTTAAAAAACTAGTCCCCAAACAGCACATGATGCAAAGAAGAAAAAGAGGTGCAAGATGGAATTGTCCTTGGGCCCTCCTTCCCACCCTTATGTTGTATAAACAAGACATGCACACTTTAACAAACCAATCATTTCAGCTACAGGGTCTGCCACACGACTGTGGCTGAAATGAATGGTTTGTTTGGGCCCCCAACAAAAAAGAAGCAATCAATCTCTCCTTGCACAAACTAGCTCTACAGAGGCAAGATGTCGACCTCATCCTCATCCTCCGATTCTTCACCCCTTTCAGTGTGTATATCCTCCTCATCACAGAGTATTAATTCATCCCCACTGGAATCCACCATCACAGGTCCCTGTGTACTTTCTGTAGGCAATTGCTGGTAAAGGTCTTCCCGGAGGAATTTATAATTCATTTTGATGAACATCATCTTCTCCACATTTTGTGGAAGTAACCTCCTACGCCAATCGCTGACAAGGTGAGCGGCTGCACTAAACACTCTTTTTCGGAGTACACACTGGAGGGGGGGCAACTTAGGTAAAATAAAGCCAGTTTGTGCAAAGGCATCCAAATTGCCTCTTTTTCCTGCCAGAATTCATACGGACTGTCTGAAATGCCTACTTGGATGCTGTCACTCATATAATCCTCCACCATTCTTTCAATGGTGACAGAATCATATGCAGTGACAGTAGACATGTCAGTAATCGTTGGCAGGTCCTTCAGTCCAGACCAGATGACAGCACTCGCTCCTGACTGCCCTGCATCACCACCAGCGGTTGGGCTAGGCAGAGGCGTATCTACCCATTGGCCAGGATGGCACTCGCCAGGGGCGCCAGCCAAGCAGGGGACGCCGCCCGATGGTGCCACCCTCGGCCAATGGGTGCGGGTGGAGTCCCTTAAGCCGTAGTGTCTGGCAATACCTGCTGTGCCGAGCTGCCTGTGCATTGCCTGGGATGGAGGGCGGAGGATCCTCAGCAGGCAGGAGCTGGCTCCGGTGTCCGGTGCAGCAATGCACTACATGGAAGAAACTGAAAATATACTACAACTCCGAGCAACCCTTGCTGTCGGGTGCTCCCGGCGACAAGGGCTGCTGGGAGCTGTAGTTTATTTTCAGTTTCTTCATGTAGTTTGGTGCGGTGGTGGACACCAACGCCAGTTCTTGCCTGCTGAGTGATCTTCCTCCCTCCATTCCAGGCAGCTCGGCACAGCAGGTATTAACAGACACTACTGCTATATGCTGGGATGTTATGGGGGTGGGGACTAGGGCTATGTGCTGTGTGAGGAGTCTATGTATGTGCTGGGAGTGGGGGAGACTACTACTACTACTACTACTACTACTACTACTACTATGTGCTAAGGGCGGAATACAGCTATGTGTTGGGAGGGGGGTGGGGACTATGGCTATGTGCATGGGGAGGTGAGTGGCTATGTGCAGGGAGGGGGACTATGGATTTCTATGCTGGTAGGGACTATTATTATGTGATGGGAGGGGGTGGGGACTACTGTAAGACTATGTTGGGAGAGGTGGAGACTACGGCTATGTGCTGGGGGACTATGGCTATTGTTTGGGGAGGAGGAGGCTATGGCTATTTAATGGGAGGGGACTATGGCTATTGCTGGGAGGGGGATGGGGACTATGACTATATGACTGTGGGGGCTTATCTGGCACTGTGGTGGCATGTGTATCAGGCAATGTGGGGGCATATGTGTAAGAGGCACTATTGGGGGCATATGTGTATCTGGCACTGTACTATTGGGGTACATATGTGTATCATGCCCCCATTTTCATTGGCCATGCCCCATGTGGCATGTTGCCACACCCATTTTTGGAGTGCGCGAGCCTTCGGCACGCGCCCACAGTACCACTAAGGATTTTTTCCTACTTGCACCACTGGGTAGTGCACTGCAGTGCACTTCTTTGCACTACTATTTGATTACACTACCTTGCCTTGGGTGGCATTGCCCCCTCAGCCATGCCAGGCACTGCTGATGTCTCCTCAGTGTTATAAGAATTATTGTGTGGGCATAGGCCCTCATTCCGAGTTGTTCGCTCGTTCTTTTTCTTCGCATCGGTGCGATTTTCCGCTAACTGCGCATGCGCAATGTTCGCACTGCGGCTGCGTCAAGTAAATTTGCTAAGAAGTTTGGTATTTTACTCACGGCATTACAAGGTTTTTTTCTTCATTCTGTGTGATTGACAGGAAGTGGGTGTTTCTGGGCGGAAACTGACCGTTTTATGGGTGTGTGTGAAAAAACGCTGCCGTTTCTGGGAAAAACGTGGGAGTGTCTGGGCGAACGCTGGGTGTGTTTGTGACGTCAAACCAGGAACGACAAGCACTGAACAGATCGCACTGGAAGAGTAAGTCTCGAGCTACTCAGAAACTGCAAAGAAAAATCTTTTCGCAATATTGCGAATACTTCGTTCGCAATTCTGCTAAGCTAAGATTCCCTCCCAGAGGGCAGCGGCTTAGCGTGTGCACTGCAGCGAAAAGCGGCTAGCGAGCGATCAACTCGGAATGAGGGCCATAATGTGTAAAGGGAACTGCTACTGTGTGGGCATGATGTGTATAAGGGTTACTACTGTGTAGCGTAATTTGAATTGGGGGAACTAATGTATGGTCATGCCCCTTTCCCAGAAGATCATGTCCCTTTTATGCACATGCACCTTCCCTATTTCAAATATGGGGGGCGCCAATCCCTTAGTTTGCCAGGGGCACCCAGACCCCTAGATACAACCCTGGGGCTAGGAAATCTTATCCTTTTCCTCGCAGCCCCAGGAGGAGCTGTTGACGGGTCACGATTCGCTTGAGTTGACAATTTTCTCACCAGCAGGTCTTTGAACCTCTGCAGACTTGTGTCTGCCGGAAAGAGAGATACAATGTAGGCTTTAAACCTAGGATCGAGCACGGTGGCCAAAATGTAGTGGTCTGATTTCAACAGATTTACCACCCTTGAATCCTGGCAAAGCGAATGAAGGGCTCCATCCACAAGTCCCCCATACTTAGAGGAATCACTTCGTCTTATCTCCTCCTTCAATTTCTCCAGCTGCTTCTGCAAAAGCCTGATGAGGAGAATGACCTGACTGAAGCTGGCAGTGTCTGAACTGACTTCACGTGTGGCAAGTTTGAAGGGTTGGAGAACCTTGCACAAGACGGAAATCATTCTCCACTGCGCTTGAGTCAGGTGCATTCCCCCTCCTTTGCCTATATCGTAGGTGGATGTATAGGCTTGAATGGCCTTTTGCTGCTCCTCCATCCTCTGAAGCATATAGAGTGTTGAATTCCACCTATTTACCACCTCTTGCTTCAGGTGATGGTGGGGCAGGTTCAGGAGTGTTTGCTGGCGCTCTAGTCTTCGGCACACGGTGGTTGAATGTCGAAAGTGGCCTGCAATTTTTTGGGCCACCGACAGCATCTCCTGCACTCCCCTGTCATTTTTAAAAAATTTCTGCACCACCAAATTAATTGTATGTGCAAAACATGGGACGTGCTGGAATTTGCCCAGATGTAATGCACGCACAATATTGGTGGCGTTGTCTGATATCACAAATCCCCAGGAGAGTCTACTTGGGGTAAGCCATTGTGCGATGATGTCCCTCAGTTTCCATAAGAGGTTGTCAGCAGTGTGCCTCTTACGGAAAGCAGTGATACAGTACATAGCGTACCCTGCCTAGGAATGAGTTGGCGTTTGCGAGATGCTGCTATTGGTGCCGCTGCTGCGGGAGGCAATACATCTACCCAGTGGGCTGTCAGTCATATAGTCCTTAGTCTGCCCTGTTTCACTTGTCCACATGTCCATGGTTAAGTGGACAGTGGGTACAACTGCATTTTTTAGGACACTGAGGACACTTTTTCTGACGTCTCTGTACATTTTCGGTATCACCTGCCTAGTGAAGTGGCACCTAGATGGGATTTGTTACCAGGGGGACACTACCTTCATCAATTCTCTCACTGACCTAATGGCGGATACCGGACGCACGTCTAACACCAACATAGTTGTCAAGGCCTCAGTTATCCACTTTGCAACAGTATGACTGCTGTCATATTCATCTTTCTCACAAAGGACTGTTGGACAGTCAATTGTTTAGTTGAAGTAGTACAAGTGGTCTTCCGACTTCCCCTCTGGGATGACGATTGACTCCCAGCTGAAACAACAGCAGCAACAGCAGGCGTACCACTCAAGGATCCTCCGGAGAAATCCCAGTTAGGAGAGGACTCCTCAGTCTTGCCAGTGACATGGCCTGCAGGACTACTGACATTCCTGACTGAGGAGGAGGTTGACGTTGAGGGAGTTGGTGGTGTGGCTTGCAGGAGCTCAGGTACAAGAGGAAGTAGGGATTTAGGTGTCAGTGGACTGCTTATGTGCTTACCCAGAGTTTCACAACTTGACACTGACTTCTGATGAATGCGCAGCAGGTGACGTATAAGGGAGGATGTTCCTAGGTGGTTAACGTCCTTACCCCTACTTATTACAGATTGACAGAGGCAACACACGGCTTGACACCTGTTGACTGGATTTATGGAGAAAGAAGTGGCTTTTTTTGGTATTTTGCCCACAATGGGCTTATTCATCCCATGGACAACAGGTTTCTCCCCTGGTGCCTGATTTAAACAAACCACATCACAATCAGTATATTCCTCCTCAGCCCCAGCAACACCCATATCCTCATCCTGGTGTACTTCAACAGTGACATCTTCAATTTGAATATCAGAAGCTGGACTGTGGGTGCTACTTCCAGCACTTGCAGAGGGCGTGCAAATGGTGGAAGGAGCCACCTCTTCCCATCCAGTGTTGGGAAGGTCAGGCATCGCAACCGCCGACACACTTGGACTCTCCTTGGGGATTTGTGATACCATCTTAGAACGCACAGTTCTTTGCTGTGCTTTTGCCAGCTTAACACTTATCATTTTCTAGCGGGAGGATGAGGGCTTCCATTGTCATGTGAAGCTGAACCACCAGTCATGAACATAGGCTAGGGCCTTAGCCATTCCTTGCCACTCCGTGTCGCAAATGGCATATTGGCAAGTTTACGTTTCTCCTCAGACCATTTCAATTTATTTTTTGGGGTCTTTTTACTGAATTTTGGCTTTTTGGATTTTACATGCCCTCTACTATCACGTTGGGCATCGGCTTTGACAGACGACGTTGATGGCATGTCATTGTCTATGTCATGACTAGTGGCAGCAGCTTCAGCACTAGGAGGAAGTGCTTCTTGATCTTTCCCTATTTTATTCTCCAAATTTTTGTTCTCCATTATTTTTCTGGAGTTATATTACAATATGCGGTACAGGAGAGCGTACCTCTACACCACACAGGGCAAACCCTGTGAAAAATTTTGGGATTAAATATTAATAACCCCTTTATTTGGAGTAAATAATATACAGCACAGGACATCACCACTGAATTTATATGGCAGCACCACTGGACTGAATTTATACGGCAGAATCACTGGAATTATACAGCAGTACCACTGGAATTATATGGCAGCACCACTGGACTGGATTTATACGTCAGTATCACTGGATTTATACACCAGTACCACTGGAATGATATGCCAGTACCACTGGAATTATACGGCAGTATCACTGTAATTATGCGGCAGTACCACTGGACTTGATTTATACGCCAGTACCACTGGACTTATACGCCAGTACCACTGGACTTATATGCCAGTACCACTGGAATTATATGGCAGTATCACTGTGAATTATACGGCAGTATCACTGGAATTATACGGCAGTACCACTGGACTGGATGTATACAGCAGTATCACTGGATTTATATGCCAGTACCACTGGAATTATATGGCAGTATCACTGGAATTATACGGCAGTATCACTGGACTTATACGGCAGTACCACTGGATTTATACGGCAGTACCACTGGACTGGAATTATACGGCAGTATCCCTGATCTTATACACCAGTACCACTGGAATTATACGGCAGTACCACTAGATTTATATGGCAGTACCACTGGACTGGACTTACACGGCAGTACCAATGGACTGGATTTATACACCGGTATTACTGGACTTAAACGCCAGTATCACTGGAATTATACGGCAGTACCACTGGACATATACGGCAGTACCACTGGACATATATGGCAGTATCACTGGACATATACGGCAGTATCACTGGACTGGATTTATACGGCAGTACCACTGTATTTATATGGCAGTACCACTAGACTAGACATATACGGCAGTACCACTGAACATATATGGCAGTATTGCTGGATTTATATGGCAGTGTCGATGGATTTATATGGCAGTACCGCTGGATTTATACGGCAGTACCGCTGGAAATATACGGCAGTATCACTGGACATATACGGCAGTATCACTGGACTGGATTTATACGCCAGTACCATTGGACATACGGCAGTATCACTGGAATTATATGGCAGTACCACTGGATATATATACAGCAGCATCACTGGACTGGATTTATACGCAAGTACCACTGGATTTATATGCCAGTACCACCGGACATATACGGCAGTACCACTAGACTGGACTTACAGATGTATACGGCAGTACCACTGGACATATACGGCAGTATCACTTGATTTATACGGCAGTACCACTGAACATATATGGCAGTATCACTGGATTTATACGGCGGTACCACTGGACATATACGGCAGTATCACTGGACTGGATTTATTATGGCAGTATCACTGGATTTATACGGCAGTACCACTGGACTGGACATATACGGCAGTACCAGTGGACATATATGGCAGTATCACTGGATTTATACGGCAGTACCACTGGATTTATATGTCAGTACCGCTGGATTTATACGGCAGTACCGCTGGATTTATACGGCAGTACCGCTGGATTTATACGGCAGTACCACTGGACATATATGGCAGTACCACTGGACATATACGGCAGTATCACTGGAATTATATGGCAGTACCACTGGACATATACGGCAGTATCACTGGACTGGATTTATACGCAAGTACCACTGGAATTATATGAAAGTACCACTGGAATTATACAGCAGTACCACTGGACATATACGGCAGTACCACTGGACTGGACATATACGGCAGTATCACTGGATTTATACGGCAGTACCACTGGACATATACGGCAGTATCACTGGACTGGATTTATACGCCAGTACCACTGGATTTATACGGCATGACCACTGGACATATATGGCAGTATCACTGGACATATACGGTAGTATCACTTGATTTATACGGCAGTACCATTGGACATATACGGCAGTATCACTGGACTTGATTTATACGCCAGTACCACTGGATTTATACGGCATGACCACTGGACATATACGGCAGTATCACTGGACATATATGGCAGTATCACTGGACTGGAATTATACGCCAGTACCACAGGAATTATACAGCAGTACCACTGGACATATACGGAAGTATCACTGGACTGGATTTATACGCCAGTACCACTGGAATTATACGGCAGTACTGCTGGACATATATGGCAGTATCGCTGGACATATACGTCAGTACCACTGGACATATACAGCAGCCAGGGACACCATCACTGGACTGATGAAGGATAACACAAAAGCACTGCAATGGACTGGACTTATACAGCAGCACTGGACATATGGCAGCAGAGGTCACCACCACTGTGACTGGACTGATGCAGCACAAGACACTACCACTGAACTGATGCAAGACTCTGGAGACGAAGACACGTCCTCTCTCTACACTCTCCAATGCTGGAGTGAAAATGGTGGCGACGCGCGGCTTCTTGTATGGAATCCAAACCCAGCGAGAATCTGACAGCGGGATGATGATGTTTTGCCTTGTTCTGGTTTCCGAGTCAGGCGGGAAAACCTGAGCTTGACTCGGATCCGGGCTCGGGTAGTGAAGTTCGCGGGGGTTCGGTTCTCAGGGAACCGGACCTGCTCATCTCTAATTCTCATAGTGTTTGTTATACAGTAGCTGACATTAATAATTGTTGTTTTGGGTTTTCAGTGCCTAATGTGAGATTTTTCATCTGGATTAGATGAAAAGCATGCGATTCCAGGTTGCATAGCTGTAGCAGGTTCATTTTGATTGGCACTGGTATGTAAGATGGATAGTCATCACGAATAGAGACAGATTTCAGGAGAACTGAGAAAATGGCCACGGATTACTATGCTGACTTCTGTTTAGTTTAGTCTCTGACCTTGAGCATGTAAAACTTACAGTCGGTAACATGAAAAGGTGTGCTATATAAATCAGTCCCCCCCCCCCCCCCCCCCCAGTCGTTCTACTTCTATAAATAACATTCACCTTGATGACAAAAGAACGTCTCTCAAAGTCCCTTTTCCCCTGATCGTATTAAGCACTTGTGGCAGACAATTACACTACTTTTCCACTACTTCTTTAAATCACTGATTTAAAAATGACTTCCACTCGTATAGCAAGTTTCACTTTAGCCCTGAACAGTCATTGTTCTAATTTAGGGTATAGACACAGAGCATCTCATCAACAAGTCCTCTGGTAAGACCCAATTATAACGGTTCTCTTAGTGGGTGCAGGCAGCCCTATCTTACACCAACTATACCCTATGAAGGGAGCTTTATTATATAATGTAGTCAGGGGCGGATAAGGAGAGGAGGGGGTCTGGGGCAGGCTCCATGTGGGCACCCTCCTCTCTGTCAGAGGTCGTAGCACTGTAGACTCTGGCTTTGTACCAGATTCTGCTGTGCATGCACAGGTCAAGGCATGGGAGCCATGTTCCTGGGAACATATTTACTGGACATGCACAAATTACCGGGAAAATGGCCGCCACACCGTTTTCCCCTGTGATTTATGTCTGCAGGGTGTGCGGTGTGGGCCGCCCTGGACTCAGGGTCAATATGCACCACACACCCTGCACCCATTATAGATACGCCAGTGAATGTATTGTCCGTTTATTGTTATATCTACAAAATACTTATTATTTGTCTCCAAATAGTCTGTAGGGCCGTAACTAGGGGGGGAGGATGGGGGGGGGGGGGCTGGGGGCACGCAGTGCTGCGACTAGCGTGCAGTGCACTGTACAAGCTATAGAAGCGCACTGTGCTCTCAGTTAGCAGTATCAAGCTCCGCTTTGCCTCCCAGATGGGGGGATTTGGTGTAGCTTATAGGGGGATGTAGTGTAGTGATGTAGTGTACCATATAGGGTATGTAGTGTAGTAATGTATTGCAGTAAATAGGGGCATGTAGTACACTGATGTGGTGTAGCAAATAAGGGGATGTAGTGTAGTGATGCAGTGTACCATACAGGGTATGTAGTGTAGTAATGTATTGCAGTATATAGGGGCATGTAGTGCACTGATGTGGTGTAGCATATAAGGGGATGTAGTGTAGTGATGTAGTGTACCATACAGGGTATGTAGTGTAGTAATGTATTGCAGTATATAGGGGCATGTAGTGCACTGATGTGGTGTAGCATATAAGGGGATGTAGTGTAGTGATGTAGTGTACCATACAGGGTATGTAGTGTAGTAATGTATTGCAGTATATAGGGGCATGTAGTACACTGATATGGTGTAGCAAATAAGGGGATGTAGTGTAGTGATGTAGTGTACCATACAGGGTATGTAGTGCAGGGACGTGCAGTCAGGGGAGGCAGGGGAGGCAGTGCCTCCCCTGTCATTCTCCCCTGTCATTAATGATTACAATAATATAAAGAAGATACTTCTGACACATATTCTGTGTCCTAAGTATATGCTTTATATTATTTTAATCATTTCTACATTTTCAAACAGGTTAAAATGTTTTTTTAGAGGCATCGAGAGCGGTGCGTCCTGTAGATAATGAGAAAGGTCCGGAAGCGGGGGGCAGGCAGGGGGCGGGGCCAAGGAGAGGGCTGTAAAAGCCCATTAAAAAAAACAGGAAAAGCGGCACCAGTGTGAGTGACTCAGTGACAGGGGCGTGCTTTCTGCCCATATGAAAGCACGCCCCTGCCTCTGAGGCAGATATGATTGGGCACTGTCCGATCCTCCTTTCTCCGGCCAGACCCACATCACCCGCACACCGCCGCCGCTCATCACCCCCGACCCCTCCCTCCCTCACCTGGTGCTGACCTCTCCTCCTGACTAGGCAGCCGCGTAGAGATGTGCGCCGCTAATCACCCGCACACCGCCGGCGCCACTCATCCCATCCCTCCCCCGCTCACCTGGTGCTGCTCATCCAACGCTCACCCCCCGCCCGCTCACCGTCAGTGCTGCCCTCTTCCCGCAACCACCGCTGGTGCCTCTCATCTCATGGTGTGCTGCTCATCACCCCCCCCCCCACCGTCAGTGCTGCTCATCTCTCCCCCTCTCCCTCCCCGCTGGTGCTGCTCATCTCCCCCCCACCCCCCTCTCACCATCACTGCAGCTCATCTCTCCCCCCCCAACCACCACTGGTGCTTCTCATCTCCCCCCCGCTCGGTGCTAGTGCTGCCCGTCTCTCCCACCCACCCCCCCGCTCACCTGGTGCTGCTCATCATCTGCCCCCCCCACTCATCTCTCCGCTCATCTCTCCCCCCCCCCCCCACTCACCTGGTGCTGCTCATTACCTCCCCCCACCCCGCTCATCTGGTGCTGCTCATCTCCCCCCACCACCACCACCCGCTCACCGTCAGTGCTGCTCACCTCCCAACCCCCCCAACCCCCAAACAACCGCTGGTGCTGCACATCCCCTTCCCCCGCTCAGTGCCAATGCTGCTCATCTCTCCCTCCATGCTCACCGCCAGTGCTGGTCACCCTTCCCCCCCCCCTCTCACTGCCAGTGCTGCTCATCTTCCCCACAGCCCCCACCCCTCCTTCCGCTCACCGCCAGTGCTTCTCACTTCCCACCCCGCTCACTGCCAGTGCTGTTCACCTTCCCCACAGCCCCTTCCCTGCTCACTGCCAGTGCTGCTCATCTCCCCCCTGCTCACTGCCAGTGCTGCTCATCTTCCCCACAGACTTCCCCCCCCCTGCACACCGCCAGTGCTGCTCATCTCCCCCCTCCACCTCACTACCGCCCGCCGTTCGCTTGCCAGCTGAGCTGAGCTGGGCTATCACCTGGAGGGAGCACAGGAGAAGTTGCAGAGGCTTGGCCGCAGCATCTGGGAATATGTGAGAGACCACAGCCGCTACTGACAGACACTGGTGAGTAGCTTGTAAATTCCCAAACTCCCCCCACCCAGTGGCGCCAATCTATCTTTTTGCTGGTGGGTGCCGTGACGTAATTATGTCGCCGTGGCTGCACACGCAACGGACCAGGAGGCTGACTATGAGCTGGGGGTGGAGCCGCGGGCTGAGGAATTTACTGCCCGTGGCTCCACCCCCAGCTCACAGTCAGCCTCCTGGTCTCTGGGGTATTGGGCGGCTGGGGGGAGCTGTAGTGCCAGCCCGTGCCCGGGGCTTCACTGACACTATCCTGCGCACCCCCCCCCCCTGCTGGAAGCTCATTGATTGTTGGCCGGGGGAAGCTGCAGTGCTGTGCCTGGGGCTCCGCTGAGACTGCTGCGCTCACCCCCGCTGGCGACTCATGTGATGTATGTATACACCACATGAGCCACCAGCGGGAGTGATCGCAGCATAGTCATACACCAGATGTGAATTTTGGCTCATTCAGTGTGCTATAATGTGAATTTCGGCTCATTCAGTGTGCTATAATGTGAATTTCGGCTCATTCAGTGTGCTACAATGTGAATTTCGGCTCATTCAGTGTGCTATAATGTGAATTTCGGCTCATTCAGTGTGCTACAATGTGAATTTCGGCTCATTCAGTGTGCTATAATGTGAATTTTGGCTCATTCAGTGTGCTACAATGTGAATTTCGGCTCATTCAGTGTGCTATAATGTGAATTTCGGCTCATTCAGTGTGCTATAATGTGAATTTCGGCTCATTTGGTGTGCTACAAGGTGAATTTCAGCTCATTCGGTGTGCTACAAGGTGAATTTCAGCTCATTCAGTGTGCTATAATGTGAATTTCAGCTCATTCAGTGTGCTACAATGTGAATTTCAGCTCATTCAGTGTGCTATAATGTGAATTTCGGCTCATACCGTGTGCTATAATGTGAATTTTGGCTTATTCTATGTGCTATAATGTGAGTTTTGGCTCATTCAGTGTGCTACAATGTGACTGTCGGCTCATTCAGTGTGCTACAAGGTGAATTTCGGCTCATACAGTGTGCTATAATGTGAATTTCGGCTCATTCAGTGTGCTACAAGGTGAATTTCGGCTCATACAGTGTGCTATAATGTGAATTTCGGTTCATTCGGTGTGCTACAATGTGAATTTCGGCTCATTCAGTGTGCTATAATGTGAATTTCTGCATATACAGGTTGAGTATCCCTTATCCAAAACGCTTGGGACCAGAGGTATTTTGGATATGGGATTTTTCCGTATTTTGGAATAATTGCATACCATAATGAGATAACATGGTGATGGGACCCAAGTCTAAGCACAGAATGCATTTATGTTACATATACACCTTATACACACAGCCTGAAGGTCATTTTAGCCAATATTTTTTGTAACTTTGTGCATTAAACAAAGTGTGTCTACATTCACACAATTAATTTATGTTTCATATACTCCTTATACACACAGCCTAAAGGTCATTTAATACAATATTTTTAATAACTTTTAGTATTAAACAAAGTTTGTGTACATTGAGCCATCAAAAACAAAGCTTTCACTATCTCACTCTCACTCAAAAAAGTCCGTATTTCGGAATATTCCGTATTTCGGAATATTTGGATATGGGATACTCAACCTGTACTGTGTGGTATAATGTGAAATGGGTACCAGTACTAGACAGTATAAGGGGTTCTACTATTGTGGGGTATATGGTGTGGTAAACTACATGAAAGGACACGCACCCCTTGTGAGTGGCCACGCCCCCTTATCCGGAGCGCACGCGCCTTCGGCGCGCACATAATTGCAACCTTCACTTTTCCATATCCCCACTTCAAAATTCCACTTCGACCACTGTGAGGGATAGTATCAGAATCCTGGCACTTGAGATGACGACGGTCAGAATACCGACAGCGTCATTCCGATGTGCAGGATCCCAACAACCCCCCCAACCCTCCCTGCCTGCAGCCTGTTTCTAAACTGCGCCAGGTAGAGCTCATTCCTAAACTGGTGCTGCTGGCCAGGGATGACTCTGCTTGTCTCCAGCTTCCACCTCAAGTAGCAGCGCAGCTGTTGGGAGACCTGCTGCTGCTGGCGGAGAATGGAGGTGAGCAGAGTCTGTCCCCATGCTGTCCGAGTGGAGGCTCCAGAATCTGCCCCCTACTGCTTTAGTGCAGGTAGAAGGAGACTCAAGCACAGCAGGCACAGCCAGGGGCGGTGATGACATGCTATAGTGCTATGGATTGTATGAGGAAGGGGGCCCCAAATCCGTGTGTTGCTTAGGGCTCCATGAGGTATAAACTCGCCTCTGGCAGCGGCCATAACGCCGGCTTTAGTGGGCATGCCTCACCAGCCACTGACCTCACTGCACGCCACTGATGTAGTGTAGTAATGTATTGAAGTATATAGGGGCATGTAGTGCACTGATGTGGTGTAGCATATAAGGGGATGTAGTGTAGTGATGTAGTGTACCATACAGGGTATGTAGTGTAGTAATGTATAGCAGTATATAGGGGCATGTAGTACACTGATGTGGTGTAGCATATAAGGGGATGTAGTGTAGTGATGTAGTGTACCATACAGGGTATGTAGTGTAGTAATGTATTGAAGTATATAGGGGCATGTAGTGCACTGATGTGGTGTAGCATATAAGGGGATGTAGTGTAGTGATGTAGTGTACCATACAGGGTATGTAGTGTAGTAATGTATAGCAGTATATAGGGGCATGTAGTGCACTGATGTGGTGTAGCATATAAGGGGATGTAGTGTAGTGATGTAGTGTAGGGTATGTAGTGCAGAGCATAGGGGCATGTAGTGTAGTGATGTAGTTCAGCGTGTAGGGGATGTAGTATAGTGATGTAGTGCAGTGGATAGGAGAATATAGTGCAGTGACGAAGTGACAAGGCATGTGACGCATACTATAGGGCATCTGATGCACATAGGGGAATATTGTCCAATAGTATCTCTGATATTTTAGTCTGACAGAGTTTGTTCCACTGTTGTTGTTTTTTTTTTTTTTTGGGGGGGGGGGGGGGGTTGCGCAAACTATTGCCTTGCCCCGGGTGACGAAAATCCTAGTTTTGGCCCTGTAGTCTGTATCATTTTTATGTTCCATTCAATGAATTGTGCCTGTTCCATTAATGATATACAGATTGATACTGACAATGACAAATACTTACAGGAGCAAACACCCTTTAATGGTTTTATTTGTTTTTCTAAAGTACTGTATGTTCTATATATAGTTGGTATATGTCACCGTAAAGTGGCAGTTGATGAACTCACACCACATTATCTACGGTTCAGAGATATGTAGCTGCATAAATAATGTTATTGTCAAGTGAAGACCAGCGAATGCTAGAGCTCTATTTTTAAACACTATGCTGGACATAAAAATGCACCAGATGGAGCTCTTTCATAAAGAAGGGCCTCAGTGGTTGTCATTTGCTTATAGTAGTATCTTTTGTCCACAGTCAGAATGTCAGCATTCATCATGTCAGCAGGGTCATATAATGTTTGTGTACAGTGTCGACACTAAGCTAAGAGGAACAGAATAATACCAGGCAAAGTGGAGTATGTACAGTAGTGTATTGAGTGAAACTCAGCTAAGTTGACTAAGACGTATTTTTGTAGAAAAAAGAAGCCCAACACTAACAGTCTCCTAGGACGCGGTGGATCACTTGCGTAGCACATTCAGACTAGATGTATGTGGACAAATAGCTGTCGCTCATATATGAGTAGATTCTGGCAGGGGTGTATCTAGGGGTCCGAGCACCCCTGGCAAAGTAAGGGACTGGCGTTCCCCCCCCCCCCCTCCATATTTGAAACAGGGAAGGTGCGTGTAACTATATATATATATGTGTGTACATACACATATATACATATATACACACACACTTACATATATATATATATATATATATATATATATACAGATGGGTCCATGTTTATCTTGGCCTTTAATAGGATTAACTGAGACTGGGCAGTCGGATTTAATCCCCTGCTGTATTGTTCCCTGTATTGTATTGCAGTTGAGAACACTAGATAAAGGGTTTCTGTAAATAAACCATGATGTGCCTAGGCGCAGCAAACTAGCCAAGATAACCGTGGATCTATCTGTATATATAATCAATCCAGCACTCTGGCAATCTGTACTAGTACTATATATACAGGGGCGTAACGGTCACATACAGGGTACAAGACATCACACACACGTAGTATGGTACAGGGTGTCACACACACAGGGTAGGGGAGTACAGGGTGTCACACATGCGGGTGGTAGGGTGGTACCAGCAGTGACGTGTGGTGGGGTGAGGCCTCACCTGCTTATCTTTTCTGCACATGTCTGATCAAAACTCATCAAATTTCCAGGAGCTTATACTGCTGCACCTGTGTATAATGCCCAGATGTACCCTTTGGCTCATATTTTGTGTAAATTTGGCTCTGGTGCTAGCCAGCGCCTCCTTAGCCTTTTAGCTCACCACACGTCCTTGGGTACCAGGTGTCTCACACAAACACACACATACAGAGATAAAGGGTGATCAGTGTGTCATACTCTGGGGAAGTGTGTGTGTGTGTGTGTGTGTGTGTGTGTGTGTGTGTGTGTGTGTGTGTGTGGGAGGGTACAAGTTGAAACACATGCACATAGAGGTAGGGGGTGTACACTGTGACATACACGGGGGGTACAGGGTGCCTCACACACACACACACACACACACACACACACACACCATACTTACCTACTCTCCCGGAAACTGCGAGAGGCTCCCGTTTTTTGGGGTAGCCCCCCGCACCCCCGGAAGAGTGGGCAGGTCTCCCGCATCCTGCTCGCACCTTAGTGATGTGAGCAGGATGGAGAGATAATCTTCCATTTTCGCGGGTCCGTCGGGTGGGGAAGGGGTTAAAATGGCGCAAATTGCGTCATTTAGCTCCGCCCCCTTCCCACGGACCCGCAAATCGCGGCATTTGCCGATATGGGGCGGGGGTTGGTGATGTCACCATCCGGCCCCGCCCCCCGAAGACTACTGCAGCATCTCCTTTCCGGGCTTCTCCCGGAGAGCAGACATACAATGTAGGCAAGTATGACACACACACACACACACACACACACACACACACACACAGAGGCAGGGCATGTACACCGTGTCATACACACACAGGGGCAGATATTGTACAGTGTATCATACACAGGTTGGGATAGGGGGGTAGAGAGTGTCATACAAACAGGGGCAGGGGGGTTCAGGGTGCTATATATACAGGTAGGGAAGTACAAGGTGTCAAACATGGAGGGGTTTACAAGGTGTCACACACACAGGGAAGGGGGTAGAGGGGTTCACGCAGACAGAGGTATGGGGTACAGGGGGTCACACACAATGGGGTGGGGGATAGGTGGGTACAGGGCTCCTCTTAGTGTGAGCTGCAGGGTGTCATTGAGGAAGGAATGTGGGATCCAGGTACAGCTCAGAAGTTATGCCAGCGGTGGGGGATCTAGGCTGGACACAAAGCTCTGCGAGTGCTACGCAACCCCATGGAGCCACCCGGCTGGTAATGTCTGCTGTAAGGCCAGAGTCACAGCCGATTCCTTGCTGCAGAGGCCGAGCTCTGCCAACTCCCCTCCCATTTGTGCGGCTGCTGGGGGTGCACTGCCGGGGCTGCTGTGGGAAAGGGTGAGTCCCAGGGCAACTGTGTGTTGGATTAATGTGACCCCTGGCTTGGTGTGGCAGGGGCCCTTCACTAGATGGAGTGCAGTGTAATTGGGTACAACGGGAGCTGCAGGCACTGGAGGTGCCACCAGTCCGGGCCCCATACTAGCTACATCCCCTGCACCCAATATATATATATATATATATATATATATACTGCTCACAAAAATAAAGGGAACACTTAAACAACACAATATAACTCCAAGTCAATCACACTTCTGTGAAATCAAACTGTCCACTTAGGAAGCAACACTGATTGACAATCAATTTCACATGCTGTTGTGCAAATGGAATAGAAAACAGGTGGAAAATATAGGCAATTAGCAAGACACCCCAAAAAAAGAAATTGTTCGGCAGGTGGTGACCACAGACCACTTCTCAGCTCCTATGCTTTCTGGCTGATGTTTAGGTCACTTTTGAAAGCTGGCGGTGCTTTCACTCTAGTAGTAGCATGAGACGGAGTCTACAACCCACACAAGTGGTCAGGTAGTGCAGCTCATCAAGGATGGCACATCAATGCGAGTTGTGGCAAGAAGGTTTGCTGTGTCTGTCAGCGTAGTGTCCAGAGCATGGAGGTGCTACCAGGAGACAGGTCAGTACATCAGGAGACGTGGAGGAGGCCGTAGGAGGGCAACAACCCAGCAGCAGGACCGCTACCTCCGCCTTTGTGCAAGGAGAAACAGGAGGAGCACTGCCAGAGCCCTGCAAAATGACCTTCAACAAGCCACAAATGTGCATGTGTCTACTCAAACGATCAGAAACAGACTCCATGAGGGTGGTATGAGGGCCCGACGTCCACAGGTGGGGGTTGTGCTTACAGCCCAACACCGTGCAGGACGTTTTGCATTTGCCAGAGAACACCAAGATTGGCAAATTCGCCACTGGTGCCCTGTGCTCTTCACAGATGAAAGCAGGTTCTCACTGAGCACATGTGACAGACGTGATAGAGTCTGGAGACGCCAAGGAGAACGTTCTGCTGCCTGCAACATCCTCCAGCATGACCGGTTTGGCAGTGGGTCAGTAATGGTGTGCGATTGCATTTCTTTGGGGGGCCGCACAGCCCTCCATGTGCTTGCCAGAGGTAGCCTGACTGCCATTAGGTACCGAGATGAGATCCTCAGACCCCTTGTGAGACCATATGCTGGTGCGGTTGGCCCTGGGTTCCTCCTAATGCAAGACAATGCTAGACCTCATGTGGATGGAGTCTGTCAGCAGTTCCTGCAAGACCAAGGCATTGATGCTATGGACTGGCCCGCCCGTTCCCAAGACCTGAATCCAATTGAGCACATCTGGGACATCATGTCTCGCTCCATCCACCAACGCCACGTTGCACCACAGACTGTCCAGGAGTTGGCGGATGCTTTAGTCCAGGTCTGGGAGGAGATCCCTCAGGAGACCATCCGCCACCTCATCAGGAGCATGCCCAGGCGTTGTAGGGAGGTCATACAGGCACGTGGAGGCCACACACACTACTGAGCCTCATTTTGACTTGTTTTAAGGACATTACATCAAAGTTGGATCAGCCTGTAGTGTGATTTTCCACTTTAATTTTGAGTGTGACTCCAAATCCAGACCTCCATGGGTTAATAAATTTGATTTCCATTGATAATTGTTGTGTGATTTTGTTGTCAGATCATTCAACTATGTAAAGAACAAAGTATTTAATAAGAATATTTCATTAATTCAGATCTAGGATGTGTTATTTTACTGTTCCCTTTACTTTTTTGAGCAGTGTATATAATGTGTGTGTATGGACAAATGGCTGGCACTCCTGACGAAAAAGTAGACAGCAGCAAGGATTCTTATGGTTAATCCTGGATAGTGGAGGAATCAGTCTTTGCAAATTGTTTGCAGGACTACCTCTAATTGTTAATGAGGAGATTGATGATGAAGGTGTTGGCAGTGGAAACTGCATTTGCTGGGATCTAGCTGGGAGCTAGCTGATGCTGGAGTGCTTGGTATTATTTTTTACTGGATTTTTCAGATTTTCCCAAATACTTTGCATGAACTCACTCCAAATGATGTAACAGGAAGGAGGCTACTAGATGGTTAACATCCCTAACTCTTCTTACTTTTGCTTCACAGTACTGATGGCTTCACAAATGTCAGGATTTGGTTAAAAATTATTCCAGACAGAAGAGGTGGCTTTCTTGGTCTTATACCCAGGCATGACAATGGCCTTCTGTTTATCATGGGCAAGAACTTGGTGGCTGACTTGCTTTGACACAAACATCCTCCATTAACATCTGATATATAAATATCCCCCCTCATCCTACTGCACTTCCACAGTAGCATCCTCGATTTCTTTGTCACCATCTTTACTTGTACTGCTCAGTCACATATTTGCAGAGGGTGCAGAAATGGTGGAAGGAATCTTCTCTAGGAGTACAGTGTCAGAAATATCAGACTCACACATAGTTAACGTGGACACCCCTAGACACTCCTTAGGGATTTGTGAACATAGTTTTTCTTCAGGCAAAGTGTTTTTTTATTTTTGTTTTTTGGGGGGAGGGCCACTGATTTGTCTGTTTTTAAATGTGACCTCTCTACTAGACTCGGAGTAAGAAAGTGTTGCATTATCATATGAATTTACAGAAGAAGATGCCTATGTTTGGCCCTGGCTTCCACAATAGGCATTCTTGTAGTGGATGAAACTGCATTAGCACTAGCAGGACAAACAACTCGTAATCAAAGGCCATAGGGGGTGATTCAGATATTATCACTGGGCTGCAAACTTTGTCGATCAAATTTTCTTGGGGCTGGCTGACGAAATTCTGAATGGTTTACAACCAAAAAAAACTTTGAGGTGTCAAAATGTGTTGGCCAAGGGTATAGTGTATAGGAAGGGGAGGTTCCTCACGTGTGTGTGTGTGTGTGTGTGTGTGTGTGTGTGTGTGTGTGTATGTATGTATATATATATATATATATATTACTGTGAGTGTGTGTGTATGTGTATATATACAGTGGTCGAAGTCGGGCGGTATACCGCCACTTCTTTCACTGACCCGGAAATGCAAGTGCCAGTGCAGCAGGAGGCGAGGGAAGTGGCGGCTGGCGGCTGTGTAGAGCGCTGTACTCGCACACAGCCGCTCACCGCCGCCAGCCGCCCTGCACTCTCCCCGCCGCAGTCCGTCTGTTCTGCTCCCTCCGCTCAGTGCTCCGCCTCCGGCCTTAATCAGCTGCCGCTCAGTGCTCCAGGCTCCCTCCTTTACACGCAGTGCTGCATATAGCTGTTACCCTCGGTTATATACATTGCTGGCATAGGCCAGCAATGTATATACCGTACCACTGGTCTTCAATGGTTATGCTTTTTTTTATTTTTAGCCAGTAATGTATACATTGCTGGCACAGGCCAGCAATGAATATATTCCTGTCACCACTGACCACCAATGATCAATAAAGCAGTAATATATACATTGCTGACACAGGCCAGCAATGTTTAATATTACTGGCACCAATGATCAATACAGCAATAGTCAGCTGCTCACCGCCGCCAGCCGCTCACCCGCAACAAATGGCGGTCAGAGGGACCTCACCGCACCGAAGGCCTCCTTATCACCGCCGCTGCCCATGGGTGCCTCCGCCGACCACAGTCAGGTAATGTTCCCCTGCTGTCACCCTCTCTCCCTGTTGTTACTTTCCCTGTCCCTACTGTCACTCTCTCTGCCCCTGCTGTCACTGTCGTCACTCTCTCCCTGTCTACACTCTCTCTCTCCCTGTCGTCACTCTCTCTCCCTGTCCCTGCTGTCTCAATTTCAGCTCATTCAGTGTGCTATAATGTGAATTTCGGCTCATTCAGTGTGCTATAATGTGAATTTTGGCTCATTCAGTGTGCTACAATGTGAATTTCGGCTCATTCAGTGTGCTACAATGTGAATTTTGGCTCATTCAGTGTGCTATAAGGTTAAAGGGGCACCAGTACTTGATAGTATAAGGGGTTCTACTACACTGGACACGCTCCTTTTGGGTGGCCATGCCCCCTTTTCTGGAGCGTGCGCGCCCTAGGAACGCGCATAACAGCTTTCTTAACTTTTGCATACCCCCACTTCAAAATTTCCACTTTGACCCCTATATATATATATATATATATATATATATATATATATATATTTAGAAATTTGTTTATAGGTCGGTGCGCTTGTCCAACGTTCAGAAAATCCCTTTCCAAAGGGGGGATTTGCCAAATTGTCTAAAAGCTGCGACTCAATTAGTCGTATCTGGGTCCGTGTCTTTAGCCTTCCTGCGAGGATTCTATATTCAGTAAACACCTTCCAAACCTCTTTAGTGGCAGCTCAGTTCTTCAGTGTATGACCTAGGTAAGTTCAGTCATGCGATTCTGTGGAGGTAGGGAAGAAGAACAAGCGCCATATGGTGTAGTAATTCAGGACACATATAGGACCGAAAGATGAGTATAAATTTTGTAAGTACCGGATAACGTCTTGGGATTAGGCCTGTCAGTCTCAGTTTTTCACATTGGCTGTCCCCACCTATAAGGAGACACAGATCGTCGCCGTATAGTGAAGTACCTTCGTAAATAATTTAGGGTGCTCCCCCCCCTATATTAAGCGTACCACATCAATATTCAAATATAGCATGTAGGATAAGCTTATATCCAGATGGTTCAAGTAGGTCCGGTAAATGTGCTCCTTCAAAGAATTCCCAGTCACTGCACTGTATGATCATGCAATGTTTAATAACCAAAATGAGATAAAAAATATTTTAAACACAATAAATAAATAAATAAATAAAAAGTCTTAGCTTAGTGATACAGGCAGTGGGTATATCAGTCAGGTTTCTCAACGCGTTGAGAAACCTGACTGATATACCCACTGCCTGTATCACTAAGCTAAAGGTGCATACACACGGAGAGATTTTGACTATGAGAGATTTTGACTAACTTTTCCCTTGAACTGGCAGTAGGAGATTTTGACTAACTTTACCAGAGATTTTGTCTAACTATGCAAGAGATTTTGGCTATGGGAGATTTTGACTATCTCATTTAAATAAGGGGATGAGTGTCATATATAGGACGATTTTACAGGGTGGCTGGTATTTAAATAGCTAAAAGTAAAAAAAAAAAATTTGCGTGGGGTCCCCCCTCCTATGTAAAACCAGCCTCGGGCTCTTTGAGCCAGTCCTGGTTGTTAAAATACAGAGGAAAAAATGAGTAGGGTTCCCCCATATTTGGACAACCAGCACCGGGCTCTGCGTCCGGTCCTGGTTTAAAAAATACGGGGGACAAAAGACATAGGGGTCCCCCGTATTTTTAAAACCAGCACCGGGCTCCACTAGCCAGGGAGATAATGCCACAGCCGGGGGACACTTTTATATTGGTCCCTGCGGCCGTGCCATTACCCCCCCAACTAGTCACCCCTGGCCGGGGTACACTGGAGGAGTGAGGACCCCTTAAATCAAGGGGTCCCCCCCCCCCAGCCACCCAAGGGCCAGGGGTGAAGCCCGAGGCTGTCCCCCCCCATCCAATGGGCTGCGGATGGGGGGGCTGATAGCCTTTCAATAGTAATATTGTTCTTTACAGGTGGCCTACAGGTCCCAGCAAGCCTGCCCCAGCATGCTGGCACTTGGAGAACCACAAGTGCCAGCATGCCCGGACATAAAGGGCCCGCTGGCACCTGTAGTCCACCTGTAAAGAAAATATTGAAAAAAAAACACAACACATTCTTTAAAAAATCCTTTATTAAACTGGGTCTTCACCTGGGGGCGGCGGCCTTTAAGCTCTTTTGCATGGCCGCCGCCTTCCCAGGGCTTCCGGCGTCTTCACCTGGTGGGCGGCGGCTGCTAAGCTCTTTTGCATAGCCGCCGCCCATCCAGGACTTCCACGGCGTCTTCAGGATTCAGGAGCTCTTCTCCGCTCCTCCTCCGCCGTCGGACTGAAAGCCGCTGCCTCGCGCTGACTTATATAAGTCAGCGGGAGGGGGCGGGGCGATGACGCGGCGAGCCGTGATTGGCTCGCAGCGGCCATCTTGAATTTCAAAAATGACGCTGAGGCGCCATTTTTGAAACTGGTACCGCTCCGCTGCCAAACTCTGCAAGATAAAGATAAAGGTAAATTTCCCCCGCCCGCACCGCTGCCGCAACCCGCCGCCGCCCGCACCGCCGCCGCCCACACCACCACCGCAACCCACTGCCGCCCACACCGCAACCCGACGCCGCCC
Organism: Pseudophryne corroboree; assembly: GCF_028390025.1. NCBI lineage: Eukaryota > Metazoa > Chordata > Amphibia > Anura > Myobatrachidae > Pseudophryne > Pseudophryne corroboree. Next base: position 80,217,638 of record NC_086455.1, on the reverse strand, counting down.
GCACCGCCGCCGCAACCCGCCGTCGCCCACACCGCCACCGCAACCCGCCGCCGCCCGCACCGCCGCCACAACCCGCCGCCGCCCGCACCACCGCCGCCTGCAAAATCGCTATCGCTGGGAAAAATCGCTGGCCTCTTAAAGTATAGCGATTTTGACTAACTTTAGCAGCGACATAGCCAAAATTGACTTGCCTGCACTGACTATTTTTCCCAGCGATAGCGACCTAGCGGGGACGCGCATCGCTATCGCTGCCTGTATACACACGGAGCGATCTGCACTAACTTTCTGAGCGATTTTGACTATATAGTCAAAATCGCTCAGTTATATCGCTCCGTGTGTATGCACCTTAAGACTTTTTATTTATTTATTTATTTATTGTGTTTAAAATATTTTTTATCTCATTTTGGTTATTAAACATTGCATGATCATACAGTGCAGTGACTGGGAATTCTTTGAAGGAGCACATTTACCGGACCTACTTGAACCATCTGGATATAAGCTTATCCTACATGCTATATTTGAATATTGATGTGGTACGCTTAATATAGGGGGGGGAGCACCCTAAATTATTTACGAAGGTACTTCACTATACGGCGACGATCTGTGTCTCCTTATAGGTAGGGACAGCCAATGTGAAAAACTGAGACTGACAGGCCTAATCCCAAGACGTTATCCGGTACTTACAAAATTTATACTCATCTTTCGGTCCTATATGTGTCCTGAATTACTACACCATATGGCGCTTGTTCTTCTTCCCTACCTCCACAGAATATATATATATATATATATCTACTCGGGGGTCCGGCACTCCATAGTCTTGAGCATACATCAACGCCGGTGCCCTCGCAAGAGGGAAGATACAGGGACTCGGCGGCGCGCAACTCGGCTTCACATCAAATAAACACGGACACCTTTTCCTGTGTCAACGTTTCAATGTATTGGACACATTTTCGTCAGGACAATATACAAACATAAAACACATACCTTTTTATGTCAAACACCACCATGTGCACTGCGGACGTGGGGACGGGACCAAACACCCGCCCACAAGTCGCTTGATGCTGACGTCATACGCAGATGACGATTCAGACGTGTTATTCCCATTACCATAGCAACTAAAAACAAAGCACAGGGCACATCAGAGTACTGCAATATATTCAGCAATGTATCCAATATAACTACTTATATGGATCCAAAAAAACAAAAAAAAAACAATTATAGTACTTCAAAATACTATAAATAAAGTGCTGCACAGGGCAAACTACTACCTAATGATGTATGTAGATATCAACTATCTTAAAGCTGCATATGAGATATTCTCATTTAGACCTCTAGGACTAATTACATCCAAACGGTGGATCCACTCAGCCTCCCGCCTCAAGCACAGTATCTATCATCCTATATCGCAAGGTGTTGAGTTGATGTTTATACTCAACAAAATGCCTTGCGACCGGCTGGTCACTCTTACAAGATAAGAGGGCTGCTCTGATGGCTGCCCTGTGCTGGCCCATACGGACCTTAAATTTTCAAATCGTCTTACCTATATAACATAGGCCACAAGGGCATATTATCTGGTAAATTACATGTGTCGAATTGCAGTTGAAATAATGCCTAATTTTATAGGCCTTGCCCGAGTGTGGGTCAAAAAATGTGTCACCGGTCAACATAAATTGACAGGTGACACAAGTACACCTGAAACATCCTACCCTGGTATTGTCCAAAAAGGTCAACGGTACTACATTTCTCGAAGAATTGATGTTAGTTTTAACGAGAATGTCCTTTAGATTACGCCCACGTTTATAACAGGGCATAAGGCTACGCTGATTAATATTCAATGCTTCATCACTCTGAACTAGTGGCCAGAGCTTTTTGGCTGTCTTATTAACCATGGGTGAAAGGGTATGATATTTATTAACCCAAGGGAATCTACTGGCCATATTGTCATTGGTAGTAATTGAGTTAGCTAACAGTTGATTCCTGTCTAGGGACATTACCGCTTTTTCGGCCTCCTGCAATCCATCACGTTTATAACCTCTTATCATGAATTTATTAATCAAGGTATCAATTTCTCTCTCAGCAGTAGCTCTATCACTGCTGATACGATAAATACGTTTGTAATCACTTCTATGACGTTACTATCAAAGGTACTTCTTTCGGTCAGGAAAGATCTAATGGCTGCTATACCCATGTCATGTGGGATTGAGGTGTATAGGTTAGTCACATCGATACACACTAACCAACTATTGGAAGGAATAGATGGCAAATCTGCCAATTTACTCAAAAAGGAAGTGGTGTCTAACAGGAAAGTGGATTCCTTCTTAATTAACGGTTGCAAGAGGGAATCTAAAAACGTGGCAACCGGTTGGAAAAGGGAGCCCCGGGCAGAAACTATAGGCCTGCCAGGGGGAGGGGAAAGCCCCTTATGTATTTTTGGTATCATATAGAATACCGGGGCTAAAGGGAATGTTGGATATAATAGCTCTTTTACCTCCTCCTTTACAAAACCCAAATCAACAGCATGCTGTAGAATAACATGCAATTTTTCACGACACTGCCTAGTGGGATCCCCAGATAACTTTTGATATATTTGTGTATCTGATAACTGCCTCATGATTTCCATGTGGTAATCAGAGGCGTCCTAGAGAACAATCGCCCCTCCCTTATCTGCTGGTCTTACTATTAGGGACTTATTACGAGAAAGGGATTTCAATGCTTGGCGTTCCCTAACAGTTAAATTGGGGTGACTACTAGGCACAGATGACATTTGTTGATGAACCTCAAAGTCCAGAGTGCGTATAAAAGTTTTAATGGATGCGTTTTTAGACAACGGGTCAAACATAGAAGGTGGTTGGAACTGTTTCAACTGCTGAGGAATGTCAGAGGGAGTAGCTCCAGCTTGATCTTTAAAGAACTCACTCAGCCTAAGCTTCCTAGAAAGTTCATATTTTTCTATGTTCCAATCTAATTGATTGAAATTTGATGTAGGTACAAAAGAGAGGCCTTTACTGAGAAGGCTATACTCCCCATCTGATAAATCGTATGATGACAAAGTTAAAAATCAGTTCCTTTTGTGAAGGGGAGGACGCCCCACTCTTCCTCTTCCTTTCGGTTTGTCGCCCCCGTCTCCAAGGGATCTGAACTCTATAGCAAGGACACCTAAACCTTGATGTTATTATACTAGAGGTTATACATGTCCAATGAATTGCTTTTAATAAATGATTGTGAATTGTTTATGGTTGTTAGTTGTACATTAATTGACAATCAGTTATTTTATTTTTAAAAAGTCTGTTGTGCGCACTTGGAATTCTGTTGTATATATATATATATATATATATATATATATATAAATAAAATTACAACCACACCATGAAGCTCCAGCATGGGCTATGCTGCAGAAGAGACCAGCACTTCATATATACTGTATGTTTAGCTTATTTAATGTCATCCAGGACGAAAGGTGCCAAATATTGTGCAATATCAGTATGCAAAAAATAGAATATACAGCATATCTAGTTATTCCCACAACCAAAGTCCATGCTGGGGATATATATTCAACCCAGTTGCGGATGCCAACGGCCGTTTCGGCTCCTGTCGTCGTCAGGGGAGTGACTGTTTAACTATGCCAATGTTGCTCTATATATACCATATAAATCAATTCAAAAGTGTGCTTACCTGTTAGTGCAAAACTCGGTCATCCCCGCCAGGTGTTAAGGACAGCATGCCGTCCAGGCTTCCGGGACGCCAGGGCACCGTGAGATGACATCATCCAGAAGTGATGAATCTCAACTGCTGGCGGCTTGTCCCGGCTCGCCGTCCGTCACCATGGCAACTTGGTCGCCGCATCATTGCGTCATATAGTAATGGCGCATGTACAGCGTCATCACTCAATACCGTGATCGGCGGTGAACCCTTGAGTCCGCGCCATCACACAATCTGGCCCCCGGAAGTAATGTACATCCACCTTTTACCCCATCTCCTAGCAACCGGACCGCCATGCTCACCCACACCTGTAACATGGAATCGGAGATTTTCATTATAATAATAAACATAAGAAACTAAACAAAACCTTAATATGTGTCTCATGCAGTAGCGGATCTTGCCACGGTCAAGCAGGACTTCTGCTCGGGGCGCTGCCTTCCGGAGGGCGCCGGCGGACGGTTTTGAATATCAGTCTGTGATGGCTAGATTATTATTGCCCGATGACATTACAATGCCCGATGACATTACAATGAATAATAGAGTGTTTTGTCCACACATGAGACACATATTTTTAAGGTTTTTTTCGTTTCTTATGTTTATTATTATAATTAAAATCACTGATTCCATGTTACAGGTGTGGGTGAGCATGGCGGTCCGGTTGCTAGGAGACGGGGTAACAGGTGGATATACGTTACTTCCGGGGGCCAGATTATGTGATGGCGTGGACTCCAGGGTTCACCGCCGATCACGGTATTTAGTGGTGACGCTGTACATGCACCATTACTATGTGACGCAATGATGCGGCGACCGCGTTGCCATGGTGATGGACGGCGAGCCGGGACAAGTGGCCAGCAGTTGAAATTCGTCACTTCCGGGTGACGTCATCTCACGGTGCCCTGGCGTCCCGGAGGCCTGAATAGAATGCTGCCCTTAACACCTGGCGGGGATGACCATGTTTTCCACTAACAGGTAAGCACACTTTTGAATTGATTTATATGGTATATATAAAACATTGGCATAGTTAAACAGTCACTCCCCTGATGATGGCAGGAGCCGAAACGGTTGTTGGGAGACGCAGCTGGGTTGGATTTATATCCCAAGCATGGACTTTGGTTGTGAGAATACCTAGATATACTGTATATTCTATTTTTTGCATGCTGATTTTGCACAATATTTGGCACTTTTCGTCCTGGATGACAATAAATAAACTAATCATATATATGGAGTGCTGGTCTCTTCTGCGGCATAGCCCCTGCTGGAGCCTCATGGTGTGGTTATAATTATATTGAATTAATTGACCTGGCCTCTCCGATGGATGACTTTGTGCGGTTTACACACACTTAATGATAGATATATATATATATATATATATATATATATATTGTCAAAATCGAAAAATATCATGATGCATATGCCTTGTACTAACCCCTCATGCACACGCGCGCTGCTCGTGCACCCACTCCCCCGTACGTGCACGTACCCGCAAGTTGCGTAGGGGACGCTACAGCGTCTCGTGCGCATGAGATGTGTATTTACGGCGGAGTTTGTGAGCGTCTAGCGTGCGACTCGATCGTAGCATATTTAACCCATATAGTGTGTTTTATAGCTAATATTCCCCTAGACAATGTTAGCGAGTATGTTTAGTTTAAACGGTTCCTGGACAGAGAGATTCCTCTTTGCATGATAGGAAGGGTCAGATAAAGGTTGAAAGGTGGTGTCTAGTATTCAGCTGTAGGATATTTTAAGGGTAACATTTTGGTGTTGGTTAGGAAAGGATCGCTCGCTCCTGCGTATAGTTATGTGAAAAAGTAATTTATGAACATATATTGTATTTGCTGTAAATTACACATGCGGCGGGAATCCTGAGGATACCTCCCACCAGAGCAGTTGGGGAAAGACACAGCCCACCTGTTCAAATCCACCTATGACCTTTGCTATAATGTGGAGACACATTCCTGTGTCCAATGAACAATGAGATTATAGGGACCATTGTATTGTGAATGTATGTTGTGTATATAAAGACCACCATTGCCTGGCCAGACACTCACTCTCTCTGAAGGCTTTCTCTCTGAATGCTGAGGGCTGGATCCAGGACGCGCTTGCGAATCATCCCCACGTATGTATATTTCTCTGTAGCCATTTTGTTATCCATTCTGTTCGCCATTCGTTTAAATTTGTTCACTCTTGTTTGTTATTGTTCATATTATTCTCTGTTATTGTGTTAGATTTTGATGTTAGTTTGTAGTGTATAACTTGTATTGTGTTTTTCCCCTTTTCTCTAAACCATCCACGGCGGTGTTAGAACCGCTGTGGTTTTTAAATCAAAACCAGGTCTTGTGTTTTCACTCCGTACTAAGGGTTTTCTTAGCGTCACAATCGCTCAAACAGCATACACATTGTTAAGGGTTTTCAGCGTTACATCATTGTAGTATTAGATTACTAAGGTTTAGAGTATAAGCATATTCTTACTGTGTGTTATTAATAAGGTTTACTGCGTATCATTCTGTGAGCATCTGCGCCGCTCATGTCTCACTCTCACGGTGCAGCGTCCGCTACGCCAATAGCGTAGCAGTATGGTACTCGGTACGCCTATAGCGTGCTTGGTACGAAGCGTGAAACCGTGAGCGTACGCATCGCTCGTGCGTCGCGCCCACGGCTTAGCGTCTGTTACGCTAAGTGCGTACCCCTACAGTACTCAGTACGCAAATAGCGTACTTAGTCCGTAATAGTAAATAGCTTCATGTTTAAAGGTAATATTTGACATTATCAATTGGGGAGCTCGTCCGGTTCTCCTCATATCCGCAGCCTAGCAGGACAAGGCAGACTTTTATCTATCAGCAAAGGCCGGGAAGGTAGTATCCCCTGTTAGCCGTTTTGTGGTCGGGGATACATTGGTGCTGATTAGATAAGCGTCTGCTCTGCAGGGTTTGTAGGGATGCTGGTGGGATCCGGAAGGTAAGAACGCAAAGCTATTTTTAAAGTCTGTGAATTTCTGAATATAAGCATACACCTGTACTCTGCATATCTGATTATATTGTTGCAAAACAAGGTTCAAATGAGTCATATTGTGTTTGATTCAGATTGGATTGCTTATCTGTTTAAGTAGGTTTAAAAGTATATTTAAAAGTTGCTGCAAAAGCCTTGATATAGTGTTTTTTTTTAACTCAGGCCTAAAATAACTTCAGGGGCTTGCATGGTGATTTTTTTTGTGACAAAGGAAGCCGCATGGTCTGTCCTCCATTTTGTGTAACCCTCATGGATGTGGAAGGGGGAGGAGCAGCGGCCACTTTTGGGAAGGTCATTTTTTTTTTCTAAATGGCTGATTTTCAATCTGCTCAGGAATAATCAGCCGTCCTTGGTCAAAAAGAAATCACCATTTATGAGTTACCAATGCATTTATTTAACCCATGCCATAGTCAATTACAAATAGATTCAGATGGGGCTTAATAAAAGTTAATAGTAAGATGAATATTTGATGTAAGAACCACATACAGATAAACAAAGTTTTTTTTTTCTCTTTACCTCTAGGATTCAGTTAAACTTTGCTTGTTGTAAAATAGCCATTGAAATGCAAATTAACCTGTGTGGCTGCTTTTTCCTGGCAGTGAAAAACCACCTTCACAGACAGTCAAAAGCACATTCATATGCAAATTAGAAGCACTTAATGAGTAAATGAGTCTCAGGAGACCAGTGAATGGTACATAGATATAATATTATAATTATGTGTGGGTGTTTATATCAATGTATGTTCTGCAAGATAGCTATCCAATATGAATCATACTATTAGAAGCATTGATTACTATATTCATTTAGACCTGTATTTTGTGTATTCTGCATATCTACTCGCTTGTTGCCATTAGTATTGATTATTAGATACATTTTGACCCGTGCTGAGAAATTTGTTGCTATTTAGTTAAAAATATAAAGTAATATTTAAGGAAGTACATGTAAAACACACACGCAGCCTGGCCCAGTTATAAAGGTTTATACAGGAGATACTGTGTGGTGTGGGTAAGCGATTATAGTTGAATATCGTTTACATTTATAGAAGCGTGTTATTTGTATTACTGCGGACGTATCCGGCCTTTATACACGTGTCCCGGACAGCATGCGTGACTGCGTACGCAACGCAAAGGCCTACACACGTGGCGTATATTACGCAACGTGCGTACAGATACGCCCACTATGTACAAATCACACGATAGCATTGTTTCAGTTTAGGTGATACGGTAGCCATGAGATAATAGCACAAATTGACCAGTATCCAATATTTAGTTTAAAAACACCTTTTTTCTGTATTACCTCTGGGGAGAGCTATCAGTTTACAGGAAATTATTTTTTTCTGATCAGAAAACTATAGAATGATAGTGTGGGCTGAAAAAGGTATGAGTGTTTTGAATCCCGCTTGGTGGTCTTGGTGAAGCTTGGTGAAACTTGGTGAAGCTTGGTGAAGCACGGTCTAGGTGAAAACGTGCGAGCACGGTTTTGGTGAACACGTGCGACGGAGTGTGATAAAAGTTTTCGTGGTATTACGCTCCGGCTGTTGTGGAGCACAGACGGAAGAGACTCCAATGATCCTACCATTTATAGGTAACAAGTGCCTATAAGTGGTACGATTGGACTGCACGGTTGTATGTGTAAACAATTGACGCAACATGATATGAGGTTGCATATTCGTGCGTAAATCTTATCCTCATACGCGTTGTAGTGAGCACATGCAATCGTGATTTGTGTAAAATAGAGGTAGGGCCTGCAACGGCTACACGGGTCTGCTAAAAGGCGGACCGGGGATACCCGGAGCAGAAGAAGTTCAGTGGAAGAGCTTTAAGGATTTCCACTGTAGACTTCTGTGTTTGGTGCATTTTAGGAAGTTTTTCTGTGTTAAAAAGGTCCACAATGGAAGCCAAGTGCACAACACAGGGACGTTTAGCAGTCAGGGTTCAGACTGCAGAGATTTGCAGACCCCGGGGGTCTGCTCGGTTAGTAATGTGGGGGAAGTATGGTCCCCACTCTGAGACCTTTTGTGATGAATGGACACGAATGACTGTGGGGGATAAAGCACCATTTCCTGGGATAGGTAGTTTTGACTCAGAGGTATTGCATAATCTAAGGCTTAGGATCTGTCTCATAAAGTCCCAAAAACAAAGGGTCAGACACACAAACTGTTTACATTTATGGCAACGAGAGAGTGATATACAGAGGGAACTAGCTTACACAGCTGGTTCCAACACTAGCAGGAAACTGATGGTGACTGGAGAAACAATGGCTACAGAGAATGGCATACTGGGATATGATGATAATAGTGCACTTAATAAATGTAGTAATGATAATAAGAGTAAACGTAATAAATGTGTTAATGACGATAGGAGTAAAACTGATAAATGTACAAATTTTAACCCGTGCAAGTTGCACCCCATGTTAAACTTCCCTCAGGATTACAAGCAAGAAAGTGAGCCCAGCACGATGTCGGCACTTTCTCCAGCAGCCACCATACAAGACACCCAGGTGGGCATGGCCCAATCGGTAAAGGCAGTAGTAAAGCCCCCTAACGGAGGGTCAGGTGAGGTCGTGTCCACAGGTAAGTACGGTATTGTATGTTATGCACAGACAATTGCACCTCACATTGTAGAGTCAACACAAGATGATGTAGTTGAACTTAATCCTGTCAGGGTGATTGCAGTCCCAAATGGAAAGACTGACGCTCTGGGAGTCACTCCCGTCAGGAACATTGCAATGCATTTGCCCCTGGTCCCGGACAGAATTAAGGACAATTATGTCTGAATTTCCCGATCCCAGGAGAGATTTAGCCGCATGTCAAAGGTTTATTAAAAAACTAGGAAACGCCGCCGAACCCACTAACAAAGATTGGCGGACAGTAATGCGGGCATGTTTGCCCTCTAGTATTGACCCTGCGAAATTCATTACTGATTGTAAGTTAGACGCAGAAGTACCTCTCACTGAGGAATACAATCAGGAGAATGTTAAACAGATCAACCTGCAATTAGGAGTATATTTCCCAACTGTTGTCAAGTGGAACAAAATTTTCTCCATTAGACAAAAAGAAGGTGAAACTGCTTCTGATTATTTCCATCGAGCATTAGAGGAAATGGCTAGATACACTGGGATCGCGGACATTGAGGAAAGTGTACATCATAGAGAGGTAGCGGTGTCCGTATTAATGGAAGGTTTAAAAGAAGTGTTGAGAACAAGGGTACAGACCACTCAACCTAACTGGAGAGGTATCTCGGTGGCTGCATTAAGAAAGTCCGCTGTTAAGCACGATCGGAACATCAGTAAACACAGGGAGTCACAGGGGGGTAAGCAAATGACAATAAGTATAAAAGTCCTGACAAGGAAGCCACATCAGCCTAAACCCCAGACCCCTGTTGGTAAGTCGTATGTGGTAAAATGTTATAACTGCCAGAGGGAATGACATTATGCACGGAGTTGCAGATTTAGAGACCCACATAAGGTATATCGACCCCCTAGACCTGAACATGACACACTGTATGACGCACGTAATTGTAATCAGGGATCATATAGGAAAAATTTTGGGCCGCACCTATAGTCTGCAGCCAGTGAAGTTGATTGTTAGCCTTGATAGTAAGCCTGAGGTTACAGTCGATGTAATTGGTAGGTCATTCCTTGCAGACACAAGGGCGGCCAGGTAAACTCTGTGATTTATCTTTAAATGTTTCCTCTTCATCTCTGACGTTCACCAGCAGAACTACAGCTCAAATGTCACATGTCTACTTGGTCTTTTCAGAGGTCTACCCAACCCCACTATATCTTACCAGCATCATTGTGCCTGGCCACGCACAGAGGGTGGAGAGTGGAAATACTGGTGGGGGAGACTGTGCAGAGATACCGATGGACATGTTCGTGTGACAGCCTGATGGTGAACGGAAATCTGACAATTTTTCTCTTTTTCTATTGTTCTCTCTCTTTTTGTTCTTTCATGTTTTACGGATGGTATGTCACACAACAGTTAAACAAATGGTAATGCAAGATTTATGCTCCTTACAGAAAGATCGCTGATTCGGAAAGAATATCGTATCACCGAAGTGTTCGTTTTGGGAAGACTGAGAGGCAGCACTGTTGAGACGGCATCTGAGCAAGAAGAAGAACAACAAGACTAGAGGACAATTATCGTAACAATTTTCTTTCCCTTCAATTATTTTCTTTACCCCCATTACCACTCTTTCTTTCTCCTCCTGCAAGATGGACTTGCCCCAAGAGACTGCATTCCGTGTTTTCCTGTTGACCCTGTTGTTGACCAGAGCAGTCTATTTCGGTGAGAGTACCAGAGAGGTCGAGAAAGGATCTGGAATGGTTTCTGATGACCAGGATGGATTCGTAGAATTCCGAGAGCAACACAATCACCGAGCAAAGGCGAGTATCAGAAAACGATCTGGTAGCCATGACACTAAGAGACATTGTGAAGGATTGTAAGCTGAAGAGAATTGTATCTATAGGAATTGTGAAAACATAGTTGAGGACGGGTGCATCCAGAGATGTCAGTCCAGCCTTAATATCAACATGGACCGTCATCCATTGAGTGACTATCACTCATTAGTGGGTAAGGTTTTAAACCAAACGGAATGCTGGGTGTGCTCACAAGTACCTCAAGGTCATAGAAAGTCAGGACTAGTGCAATACGCTTTAACGATAGATGAGGTACTTGAATTAAGGGGTGGGAGACCGGTGGACAAGAAATTTAATATTTCTAGGCCTCCTAGTTTGAAGCTCCACCAATATCATGTGGATAGGTCCTTAATATGTTTTAACATTTCCAATCCCCGAAAGCCGGGAAATTGGGAAGTGACATGAAACAACCAAACCATGACATTCTCACACAGAGCCGATAGAATGCCCATAGACTCAGAGCTTATACGCCAAATAGCCAACGGTGGGAGATATTTTCAGTATAGGTACACTCTAGGAAGTAGGACCATGTGAGTTGGAGAAGTATCACCAGGATACTGTGCGCATATCATACAGCCTGATACGTGTACTAGACAAATGAGAGAGTTAGGGATAGGATTTTTCACCTGGAAGGTTTGTAATATGGTGATGGCATATTCTGTCCCATATGTCCTCCCCGATGATGCATAATTCATATGTGGGAGGAAGGCGTATAAGTGGCTTGCCCCAAACTCAGAGGGATTGTGTTACATTGGAAGAGTGTTGCCAGAAGTAATGACCATTACCCATGAAAAGATGAAAGACGTTCACCGCAATGCTCAAGCTCCTTACACTCACACTCATTACGAACACATTGTTAAGAGACACCTTATAGATAGGACAGAGCATGCAGCGTCTGATTTGATCCACGAATCCACCGGGATTCAACTCCTACTCGCGCTAGATATCACCCGTACCGCCAGAGGAGTTATAAATTTTAGGTATATAACTGCGCTAGCGAACCTGATAGACAATATCACCGAGATGTATGATGACACCTTCAGGTATACTGGGAGAGAATTGCAAGCTTACAAAACGGAACTGATCCAGCACAGGATGGTTCTCAATTACATCACAGCGGTGACAGGCGGGTATTGTGTCACCCTAGCAACTCAGTATGGTGTAAAGTGCTGTACGTATATCACAAACAGCACTGATGACCCAACCGAGGTCATAGATCAAAAGATGGACGATATCTTGCAATTGAAGTGGGAGTTCCGAAGGAGGAACAACCTTACCCTTACTTCTGTGAGTAATGAACTGACCGGCTGGGTATCATGGTTGAACCCACGCAATTGGTTCTCAGGTTTAGGAGAATGGGCCCAAAATGTTATCGTTAATGTAGGGAAATTCCTCTTGTGTATCCTAGGAGTTGTCATAATGATTGGTTTGATATTTAGATGTGTTCGGATTTTAATGAATTGCAAACGTAGTACCAAATTGATGAGTTTGAGGAGCGAGGGCATTGTAACAACAACTGGTTTAATTTATGACCCATCAATCGAGACAATGCTGTGATAAGACGTGATTCCACGGTCCGTTACTTTCACCCGTTTCTCCTTTGTTTTTCTCCAAGGTAAAAAGACATCCACTCGGAAGAAGATATTGATGACCTTTTATACAGACCATTGATGAACTTTTTCACAGACATTTGATGAACTTTTAAAGATTTTAACTTTCTATGGACACTTGAAAAAACTTTGCTTGCCACTTACAGCAAAGATACAGCAACACGGACAAGACATCAACAAGACTTCAACAAGACATCCAAGGACAATCACATACAATATCATATGAATGCATTTATAACGCATGTTTCTTATCTTCATCTCTACGATCTTCAGGTAGTGACACACATAGTCGACGGGTAATATAGGCACATATATTAGCACTCACATATTTTCCCCCATCATGTATCATCAACTAATGTGCACCCCATTTGTTGGAACTAAAAGCCGAAAAGAGCTTGGTAGAGTTTGTTAGCCCACTTACAGACCCTTAATACGGGATAAGAAGGATTCAATGTATACTTCGCAATACCTCGAAGCTTGTACGGCACGATGATACATGACCCCTCAGATGTGAATTTCATACATACATGCTTTCACTATCCCACTAGGTCATATATTTCCCACCTTCTCCTCTCCTCCCTACATCCAATCATATATAGGTATCTCACGGTATTATATATTTTTCTGCTTAGTTGTTTAGATAAGTGGCAGTTATTGTTGACTGCCAAAGGGTGGACTGTCAAAGTCGAAAAATATCATGATGCATATGCCTTGTACTAACCCCTCATGCACACGCGCGCTGCTCGTGCACCCACTCCCCCGTATGTGCACATACCCGCAAGTTGCGTAGGGGACGCTACAGCGTCTCGTGCGCATGAGATGTGTATTTACGGCGGAGTTTGTGAGCGTCTAGCGTGCGATTCGATCGTAGCATATTTAACCCATATAGTGTGTTTTATAGCTAATATTCCCCTAGACAATGTCAGCGAGTATGTTTAGTTTAAACGGTTCCTGGACAGAGAGATTCCTCTTTGCATGATAGGAAGGGTCAGATAAAGGTTGAAAGGTGGTGTCTAGTATCAAGCTGTAGGATATTTTAAGGGTAACATTTTGGTGTTGGTTAGGAAAGGATCGCTCGCTCCTGCGTTTAGTTATGTGCAAAAGTAGTTTATGAACATATATTGTATTTGCTGTAAATTACACATGCGGCGGGAATCCTGAGGATACCTCCCACCAGAGCAGTTGGGGAAAGACACAGCCCACCTGTTCAAATCCACCTATGACCTTTGCTATAATGTGGAGACACATTCCTGTGTCCAATGAACAATGAGATTATAGGGACCATTGTATTGTGAATGTATGTTGTGTATATAAAGACCACCATTGCCTGGCCAGACACTCACTCTCTCTGAAGGCTTTCTCTCTGAATGCTGAGGGCTAGATCCAGGACGCGCTTGCGAATCATCCCCACGTATGTATATTTCTCTGTAGCCATTTTGTTATCCATTCTGTTCGCCATTCGTTTCAATTTGTTCACTCTTGTTTGTTATTGTTCATATTATTCTCTGTTATTGTGTTAGATTTTGATGTTAGTTTGTAGTGTATAACTTGTATTGTGTTTTTCCCCTTTTCTCTAAACCATCCACGGCGGTGTTAGAACCGCTGTGGTTTTTAAATCAAAACCAGGTCTTGTGTTTTCACTCCGTACTAAGGGTTTTCTTAGCGTCACAATCGCTCAAACAGCATACACATTGTTAAGGGTTTTCAGCGTTACATCATTGTAGTATTAGATTACTAAGGTTTAGAGTATAAGCATATTCTTACTGTGTGTTATGAATAAGGTTTACTGCGTATCATTCTGTGAGCATCTGCGCCGCTCGTGTCTCACTCTCACGACGTAGCGTCCGCTACGCCAATAGTGTAGCAGTACGGTACTCGGTACGCCTATAGCGTGCTTGGTACGAAGCGTGAAACCGTGAGCGTACGCATCGCTCGTGCATCGCGCCCATGGCTTAGCATCTGTTACGCTAAGTGCGTACCCCTACGGTACTCAGTACGCAAATAGCGTACTTAGGGGGTCATTCCGAGTTGTTTGCTCGCAAGCTGCTTTTAGCAGCTTTGCACACGCTAAGCCGCCGCCTAGTGGGAGTGAATCTTAGCATATCAAAATTGCGAACGAAAGAATAGCAGAATTACGAATAGACACTTCTTAGCAGTTTCTGAGTAGCTCCAGACTTACTCGGCATCTGCGATAATTTCAGTCAGTTTCGTTCCTGGTTTGACGTCACAAACACACCCAGCGTTCGCCCAGACACTCCTCCGTTTCTCCAGCCACTCCCGCGTTTTTCCCAGAAACGGTAGCGTTTTTTCACACACTCCCATAAAACGGCCAGTTTCCGCCCAGAAACACCCACTTCCTGTCAATCACATTACGATCACCAGAACGAAGAAAAAACCTCGTAATGCCGTGAGTAAAATACCAAACTGCATAGCAAATTTACTTGGCGCAGTCGCACTGCGGACATTGCGCATGCGCATTAGCGATTATTCGCTCCGTTGCGACAAAAAAATAACGAGCGAACAACTCGGAATGACCCCCTTAGTCCGTAATAGTAAATAGCTTCATGTTTAAAGGTAATATTTGACATTATCAATATATATATAAATTATACACACAATCTAAGATAGATAAAAGTGAAAGTTGTTGGAGACAGTAACACAATATGGCACATATTATTGAATAGCAAATCAGTGTATGTATGTAATGCAGAAAAACAATATCACACTGTAGTGCACAGCTAGACTCAGAGGATCGGACGTTGTGGCTAGTCTGTGAGGCACAGGGTCACCCTGAACCTGTCGCACAGTAGGTGGTGATAGTATGATGTGGTGGCATGATCTGCTAGCGTCTAGGGATATGCAAGCTGCTGGTTACAACAGTACAGGTCTGTATAATCTGCTTGTCACAAAATGAAGTATATCAGATAATCCTAAACCCTATAGTACTACAAGAAGAAAACTGTTAACATACACACACAGCATACCTACATCCAATTAGCATACATACACACAAAACATACACAAAAAACATACACACACCAGACAGACACAACACCTACAAAACACACACGGCATACATACAGCAGCAACACACACGTAGCATACACACACAAACAGCATACATACAGACACACACACACACACACACACACACACTACACGCCTACAAACACACATACCTACAAAAACACACACAGCATACACACACACAAACAGCATACATACATAAATACACATACACACACACACACACACACACACACACACACCTACAAACACACAGCATACCTACAAAATCACACACACAGCACTAACCAATTTAACAGAAGAGAAGAGGTGGAGATCCTGCCGGAGTTCGTGTGAGTTAAGTACAGGAGCTGCTTCTGCTGCTGCACATGCTCAGTAGCTCCTTCCACTGTGAGTTGTGTCCAGTACAGAGTGCTGTATATCAGAGCTCTCTGTGAGGAGCATTCACGGCAGCTCGTTAGTGCCCGTGGGTGGCCCGGCCTCACCGGCTGCAGAGACGGAGACAATTCTGTCTCCGTTTCTGAAACACACAATTCATCTGCGGGGGGGAAGTTTGCGCCACTGCCACCAATGGCTGAACTTCAATTAAAAAAAAAAAACATGAAAAACTGCCAGCGCTTGACGGCAGGCACAGGGGGCCCAGGTAATGTGTCCCTTGGGCTCCCTCCTTAATCCAGCTCTGGTATGGTGGAGCCAAAGTAATTAGTATCATCTACAATGGTGTCCGAGCTAAGATTACAAAAATAGAAGAAAATGCTTTGTATATCCACTGTGCATTCCATAATCTGAATTTGGTTGTGAATGATGCTGTAGCAGAAATTCCAGTTGTTTGAAAGTTCTTTGACATCTTGCAGAAGTTGTAGCTGCAAGCATTAAACGTTGGAGTCTTCTAGAACCGTACCATGAATATAAAAGCATGAACGTACAGGTTCATCATTATGTGACACTGAAGAAATTGTGTCCTACTTGGTGGACTAGTTGATTTGATGCTGTAATGGCAGTGCTGCATCAATTTGTTGCAATAATGAAGGCACTAACACAGATAATTTTGGAAGGAAAACCAGACGAAAGAGCTGAGGCTAGCAGCCTGAAAAAAGCTATGCAATCTTTTGAATTTGTTTTCATCCTTGTTATTTGGTACAAGGTCCTGAAATCCGTTCATAAAACTTCTAATGCTGAATACATGCTTGCCAATGTCCGTGCCATCGTGCAAGATCCCCTGCAAACAATATCATTCATATACACTGAACGATAATGTTTGCGTCTCGTCAGTGGCAGCATGCACACACATCCAGTTGCATGCAGTCTCGTACAAAATCTTTAGATTTCAAGTTGAACACTAAAGATAGATATTGTACCTCGTTAATGACCCGTGGGAGCACGAATCGTTAACATAGGTTATACACACTTTCCAATGTATATGATATATCATCCAATCCGTCAGTTTGGACGATACATTGGGTGCACATCGGCAAGTGCGTACCCAGCGTAAGTCCCTTCAGGCAAAAGATTTGCACTTATCAAACACTGTAAACGTTCTGGCACAGGCTAGCAATGACATGACTGAACTAATGCTGAGCATACATTAGGACGAACAGCATCCGATCCGATTCCTCATACAAAACTTTTTTGGCAAGGGGGTGCAAAATTTATAGTTATGCCACTGCTCTAGACCACTTTTACTATATGTTGAAGTACTATCATGACTGGCAGCTGCAGCACTAGTACTGGATTGCTGCTCCTGCTCTTCTATCAACTGATCAATTTATCTAGATCTATCCTACATAGTTATATATATATATATATGTATATAAATATATATATATATATATATATCTACCAAAGTTCCGAATGATACACATTTAGAACAGGCAAGGCACTTCAGGACTTTTTTATATATGAGATGATTTAATATGAACAAGAAAGTCAGTACATCACCATAAGCACTCAAACATCCGAACGATGCTGCATTTCGGGCCCCGCAGGGTCCCTTCTTCAGGTTGGTGAAAGTGCTGTAAAAAGAGGACAAACATGTACAAACAACATAAAACACTTACCTAAATAGACTCACCCTGCTTGCATGTGCGGCTTCAGAACGGCGTGGTGCTTCCGGTGGGCGACGGGCGCAGTCCCGGTGACATCATCCAAATGCGCGGTAACCATGGCAACCCGTGTGCACCGCAGACTTCACAGCCGCTGGAACGCATGACGCTTGCACTGGGAGGCTAATCAGGAAACATACATAAATAGAAAACACATCACTTGATGAAAAAGTACATTGTAGTAGCATATAGCAAAAACAAATACCGCATCAATATAAGGTAATATACTCAGGGGCAATATAACATCCCTGAAAGGACATACATCTTATATAAAGGGAGATAAATATTCAGGAGGAATAAATGAGAAAGCTGACTAGAGGAGACTGTATAATGTGTAATACAAAACTAAAGTAATGACTAAAAAATAGCTAGAAGACTCCAAGTTGGCCCAAACATAGCAGGCTGGAACCACAGAGACTAATCAAAAAGCAATAATAGGACTAATCGACTAAAATGACACAGTCATAAAGTGCGAAGGGCATTCCAATTAATTTTTTCATTTAAGCCAGATGGTTGTAAGGCATTGAGTTTTAGAATCCATCTAGCTTCTAATCTGTGTAAAGCCAAAATTCTATCACCGCCCCTATTTAAATTTATGTTTGGTTAAGGGGTGGATATCCACCCCTTAACCAAACATAAATTTAAATTACAACACGTCATGACATGTACCACTCGCTTCATTATTTATTGTATTATTTGCCCCTGTTTATTAATTTATGTAGGTCTTTCCAGTCGCACCCTGAGAGATAGAATGGCTTTACATCGTTCCAATATTAATCAAGCACTAGCCGGCAAGTCTAATGACCAACCGGTATCTAGGCATTTCTGTGCTAAAGCCCATGCTTTATCTGATTTAAAATATCAACTTATTGACCATGTCCCCCCCTTACATAGGGGCGGTGATAGAATTTTGGCTTTACACAGATTAGAAGCTAGATGGATTCTAAAACTCAATGCCTTACAACCATCTGGCTTAAATGAAAAAATTAATTGGAATGCCCTTCGCACTTTATGACTGTGTCATTTTAGTCGATTAGTCCTATTATTGCTTTTTGATTAGTCTCTGTGGTTCCAGCCTGCTATGTTTGGGCCAACTTGGAGTCTTCTAGCTATTTTTTAGTCATTACTTTAGTTTTGTATTACACATTATACAGTCTCCTCTAGTCAGCTTTCTCATTTATTCCTCCTGAATATTTATCTCCCTTTATATAAGATGTATGTCCTTTCAGGGATGTTATATTGCCCCTGAGTATATTACCTTATATTGATGCGGTATTTGTTTTTGCTATATGCTACTACAATGTACTTTTTCATCAAGTGATGTGTTTTCTATTTATGTATGTTTCCTGATTAGCCTCCCAGTGCAAGCGTCATGCGTTCCAGCGGCTGTGAAGTCTGCGGTGCACACGGGTTGCCATGGTTACCGCGCATTTGGATGATGTCACCGGGACTGCGCCCGTCGCCCACCGGAAGCACCACGCCGTTCTGAAGCCGCACATGCAAGCAGGGTGAGTCTATTTAGGTAAGTGTTTTATGTTGTTTGTACATGTTTGTCCTCTTTTTACAGCACTTTCACCAACCTGAAGAAGGGACCCTGCGGGGCCCGAAATGCAGCATCGTTCGGATGTTTGAGTGCTTATGGTGATGTACTGACTTTCTTGTTCATATTAAATCATCTCATATATAAAAAAGTCCTGAAGTGCCTTGCCTGTTCTAAATGTGTATCATTCGGAACTTTGGTAGATGTATGGATTATTGCAATGGCACACAGGTGATTGACTTTTTTGACTACTTGAGTGCCGGATCTACTTTTGGATTTATATATATATATATATATAAAACTTTCTATGTATATCTATATAAAGAGAGAGGTGGAAGTGCGGCACTCACGGGAAAGAAAATACAGTTGCTACCAAGCCATATCTCAGCAACGTTTTGGTGCCTTTATTCACAGTGACAGTGCAGTGAATAAAAGCATTGAAACATTGCTGACATGTGGCTTGGTAGTAAGTGTATTTTCTTTCCTGTGAGTGTTGCACATCTGGTTCTCTCTATTTCTATTAAAGTGCAGGCACCCGGAACACTGACTAATATATATATATATATATATATATATATATATTATCCAATGGTCTGGCACTCCTCATGGGATAATCTTTATACTTGCTGTGGTGCCCTCTTAAGCTCGGTATGAGCTAATTGTAGTAGATGCAAGTAAGCGGCACTCACCAGTCTTTTAAATAAAGTAAAATCGTCCTTTATTGAATCCTACATTTCGGGGACGGACCCCGTCGTCAGGGACAGCATAACAAATAACAACTGTACAACGCTCACATATATACCTCAACCCAATCACAATCAGGCTGACTTACCTGCTGCACCAGAAGGACGCTGCCCGCACGTCTCTCAGAGCTTCCCACTGGACCCTGAACCATGGTGAACCAGACGGGGACCACGACATCATCAGACGGCGCACTCCGGCGCAAACAGCACGTACTGCCTGGTTGCTAAGCAACAAATAAACATAGGCATGTTAAAAAATATTAAAACAGCACACTATACAATTGGACACAATCGGTTACATATTACAACTCTATTATGGATAATATGTATACAGAACAAATTAGCCCACTCATACATGTGTCCCCTAGATTAAAGCGTAGAAGATAACACTAATTTCAAAGTAAGCACTGCAATCCAAGGGTTTCATTTAACCCTCTGGGTGCAATTGTATCTAGAACATGTATCCATCTACACGTCTTCTGAAGCAATATCTTTGCGCGGTTACCCCTTTTGTTTTTAAATTCTACACACTGTGACTCACAGTGCTTCTAATAATGATCGATGTGGGCAATACAGAAAGGATGAAACTATTCCCTACAGTACTTGCCACTGGTATGTATGGCATACTGTCTGCCATCTGTATCTTCCTTGCATACAGTAATGCTTATATTTCCCCTTAACATGCGAATAAAAAAACTTTTTGTTTTAAAATTCACATTTATTGCCAAACAGTATAGGCATAATAGAAGTTGGTTATGGTAGACTATAGTCAATCTGGGCTAATGATCACCTTGACTTTAGAGTAAAATTCCATGGCCCAATAGGAGGAGAGTACAGGAGGGGGCGGGGCTGTGCATATGTACAGCAACAAAGAAAAGGCTGTATTTGTGGCTACTAAGGCCATGCACTGCACTGCTGTACTATGGCAATAGGTAGCATTCGGCTTACGTTGAGACCTACCACTGCCCTTAGCTGCCCCAAGCAGAGCCGGATTAAGGCTTGTGGAGGCCCTGGGGCAACTAAACTTTGGGGGCCTCTTCCAATAAAAATCCCTCCCCCCTAATATGGCCATAGTGCCCCACCACTCATGTATGCTAGTCCCCATTCCCCCTGTGCCCCCAAGTACTGACCTCTCGACGGAATGACACTCATTGATGGTAAAGCCATGGCATTGATAACACCTACTTTGACAGAAACTAAAAGATGCACGGTATCTGCAAAGAGTGTTTTATACATTCTCTGCATCATTTTGTGCTTCAGCTATGAGACGCACAGTGGTCAATGGATCTTTAGGAGAGAATTTATTTGTTCATTAACATTTATTTATATATAGCACATATATTATGTAGCACTTTACAAAGAGTGTTTTAGTAACTGACATCAAATCAGCGACTTGGGCCTCATTGCTCTGTCATTTTAATACTACACTGTTTTTAAAGTAGGACATATTTACTTAAATTCACAATTTATTTCTATGTATATAGTATAATTCATTTAGTTCTATTTTAAGGTGCAATCCCACACAATTCCTATAAAATGGCAATCACAATGAATTGCGTTTTTATCTGTCTAATGTGTACCTATAACGCACATTTTAATTTACTTATCTATTTAAGTTCTAAAGATCTTCTAATGATGCTGACCTTTAATGCCTGATTAGATGCATGATAATGATACAGGTGTTGAATAATACATATGTTCATCTAAATATCATATACTGTGTTTCTTTTCTGGTAACACATTACAAGAGCAGCTTTTGGTTATAGAAAAGAAAAATGTTTGCATAAAAACATTTTGGTATAGAGCCTATGTAGGTCAGTGGTTAATGTAAACAGCTGACATTGTGCCGTTGTAATGCATCATACATGCAGGTGCTTATACAATACTCTACAAACATAGAATCAATGTTGCACTTTGTATGGACTAGAAACACACCTGCCTGCTGAAGGTAATGAAATGATGATGAGAGTCATCCCATATAATTGGGTTTAGCCAACAAAATACATAAAAGGAATAAAAATAATAAAAAACACAGCGCTTATTAATCCACCAAAAAATCTATACACTTAAAATACTTCAATAAATAAGAAATCTCTGCAGCTCCTACTGGCGGTGCTGTTCCACCCACTACAAAACAGAGATACAGAAAAAACTTTTAAGGAGCGCTGAAACAATGTCGTTCAATTACGTAATAATGATTTTATTTAAATACATTCAAAAGACAAATTAAAAATACTTTGAAAATTTTGCAATATAATTCAAGCCCATGTCCATATCTCCTTAAAAAGCCATCTCATAAGGCTATATATGTATCAGTCCAACTAGCTGTTTGTAACAGACTTGTGCCTCAATGCTCCAATGGGCACCCAGTCCCTTTATGTAACAGTTCTTTTATAGTCTCTGTGGTACCACTTAAAGTTTATATCCAAACACGGGGGAGAGCGCTGTGGCTGCCTAAATAACCACAGCGGTATGCTACGACCCCTTAGTATTTTGCAGCCGTAATGTGGAGACCTCACGGCTCACGGCTGTCCCGGCTGCTTATGGCTGTCAGCTGAAGCGGTGCCTGGCTAAGGAGGTCCGCTCCCCTTGTAAGAGAAGCTAAAGCCGTGACAGCCGTAAGCAGCCGGGACAGCCGTAAGCAGCCGGGACAGCCGTGAGCCGTGAGCTCTCCACATTACGGCTGCAAAATACTAAGGGGTCGTAGCATACCGCTGTGGTTATTTAGGCAGCCACAGCGCTCTCCCCCGTGTTTGGATACAAACTTTAAGTGGTACCACAGAGACTATAAAAGAACTGTTACATAAAGGGACTGGGTGCCCTTTGGAGCATTGAGGCACAAGTCTGTTACAAACAGCTAGTTGGACTGATACATATATAGCCTTATGAGATGGCTTTTTAAGGAGATATGGACATGGGCTTGAATTATATTGCACAATTTTCAAAGTATTTTTAATTTGTCTTATGAATGTATTTAAATAAAATCATTATTACGTAATTGAACGACATTGTTTCAGCGCTCCTTAAAAGTTTTTCTTTTCCTTTTCCTTTTCTTTTTCAAAATACATAAAATACTATGCTGACTACAACTGCCGCTTGTGACCAAATATTATGTGTGTGTATCTGAGCCAGGAATAAGTTATCAAGAATATAATTATTGTAATGTCATTCATTGAATTGTAGGTCATTGCTAAGGTCATAGGGAAAGAAATATGGGGCCAAATTCAGATGCAGTTGCAAAATAGCTATTGTACACATATTGGTTGTTGCTTTCTTACGGCGCATATTTCTGTGCCGCTGTGCGTAAGCACAGCAATTGAAGGCGATGTCAGTCGCACAGAGGGATTAGTCACAAAGTGACAGGTGGACAGTGTTTGGGGGTGGGAATGAGGAGTGGTCGGGTAAATGCAGGCATGTCATGGCCGTTCAAATGGCGTTTTCTGGGCGAGCATAAATTAGCAGTTGCTACTGGAGAGTCCTCTGCATTCCTGGAGAGCAGCTCTGCCTGCGTGTCTTCAGAGGAACGCAGACTCAGCGACATGTCCCAATTTGCGACAATGGTACCGATGTATTAGCAATTATACGCCGCCAGATGAAAATGATGCAACAACAGTAGTCGTCGCTATGCTCGGGTTAGCTTCTGCCCATATTAGCATATAATCACAATTGGGAACGGTAAAAAATAGCAGCAGCAAGAACACACACATCAGAATTAGGCCCATGATGCATTTCCAATTGATCTGCAGGACGTATATGAACATGACTTCTAATGGTCCTCATACATTAGCGACATATTGCCGTAATTTGCCGATTTCCCAACCGACACCTGGGTTGTGGAAACGGGACTCAAATGTATGAGGCCAGTAAGTTTGAGCAACACAGTCATAAGTAGGTGAGAAATATATTATATCATATATGGAAAAGGGGAAGTGGATGTAATTCTGCACAAGTTAAATACAAATTATGTATCACTGAAGATAACCCCAGTTAATAACCATCAAAAATTATGTATGTTATGTATTGGTTATTGGGGGTGCTACCGAAGACAAAATTGATGACCGCAAGGAAGAGAGAAAAAGAATGTCTCTTTGTTGGCACACTAAAGTATATTTAAAATGTAACATTTATTGTATTCACTAAAAGCGTCCAACCATGAAATAAAGATAGTAGACATACATACATATAATACACACTGTGGATTTAGTGTTTAAAGTGATAATAAAAACAAGTCTTGCTACCTGTGTGCTGTATTTTTTGAACGTTGGTTCATATATCTCAATGCAGATAGAAATGTAATTATGTCTTTGTGTTGGGGAGAAATGTGTGCGTTGGTAAGTATTTATTTTATCAAGCTGAAAAAGTCGACCTCTAATGGATGAATGTATTGAAGATGGATTCCCGAGAAATATATTATACATGGTACCTAATGAAAGCCCCTAGTCCAGAGGTTCTCAAATGGGATCCTCAAGGCACCCCAACAGTCCAGGTTTTAAGTATATCCATGGCTCTGCACAGATGGTTAAATCAAATTGACTGAAGTACTAATGAAGTCACCTGTGGCCAAGCATGGCTAAACCTAAAACCTGACCGTTGGGGTGCCTTGAGGACCGCAATTGAGAACCCCTGCCCTAGTCATTTAACATTTTAAACATTTTTTTTCATCACAACTTGTTCAATACTGTGACATCTTGTTTACTTTTATACTATGCTAAAATATTAAAATGTTTCAAAGATCAAACCGCAATATGAAAAACAACGGCAAAACAAATGTCTTATTTCTCCTATTTATCCATAGTACTTTAACCATTAAGGATAGGGGGAGATGTATGAAACCTTCTAAAGAGGTCAGGTAGAAAGGTTGCCCATAACAGACAATCAGATTATAGCTATAATTTTATAGACTGTACTTGATAAATGATGGCTAGAATTTGATTGATTGCTATGGGCTACTTCTCCACATCTCCTCTTGAGAAGGTTTGATACATCTCCTCATATTCACATGTATGAACCAGCGATTCTATCATTGTTGTCTAGGACGTACATAAAGATGTGAATGTGAAGGGGTTAGTTGAAATAGGGATTAATTATCTGCAAGACCGGCTAATTTCCATTTTATTTATTATCAGCAAAAGTGACCAAGTCATTGCCTATGGCAGTGGTTCTCAAACTTTTTTAAATCACAGTGCCCTAGAGCATCAGAATGTTTTTCATGGCACCCCTGGGCCAAAGGTTTCTATTGCAAAATTTAGAAGGAAATATTAAATTAAATTCACTGGGTTTATATGTCACCCTTAGGTTCAATTGTGTGATGAGGGACAGGATTTGCTTCTGTTTGTCCACATATTTTATGATTAGCAGCCACCAGCACTGGTTTTGCCTATTGCATTGACCATAAATAATTTGAATTGGTCTTGGACCACCAATCCAAGGCAGGAATCCCCAGGGTGTCACGGCACACAGTTTGAGAACCACTGTCCTATGGTATAACCATAGCTTAGGGTGGTTTGTAGTGTTTAAAGAGATATTGGTAAAAGTTTAATATGAAGGTTTGAGGATAAAAAATGTATCTAAGTATATAATAAACAGATAATGTATTTGAATGTGTGACTCCTTAATATAATTGTGTTGTAATACTGTGTGAGGCTTAGAGATCTGTGAATAAGCCTTAATATAGGGAGGAGAATAATGTGTTATATAAGTGGCTTCATGGGCACAGCTAGGGAGGGCACGTGCCCCGGGTAATGGATGGTGGAAGCACCAGCAGGGGAGCTCCCCCCGTGGTGATTTTATTACTGGTGGCTGGTTCCTACTCTGGGACCAGCTACTGTGAGGGTGGCTGAAGTATTGAGCACCGAGTACTCCCTCCTCCTCCCACTGAGTCCCATCCTCACTTCTAGCCTGTCTGTCTATTCTTGTACTCCCTCCCGAGTTCTGCAGAGACTACAGATATCCTCCTTCCAGGTAAGAGTCAATATAAGTGTGGGGATGTTTTACTGTAATCTAGGGAGGTGGTGTATTAATATTATGGGGAGGGAGTGTATTTGTTTTGTCTGAGGAAGGCGGTGGTGTGTGTATTAATATTGTCTGTTGATGGGGATGGTGTATTAATTTCGTGTGTGTGACGAGGTGTATTAATATAGTTTGTGCATGGGGGTTTTGTGTATGAAATTGTGTGTGTGTGTGTGTGTGTGTGTGTGTGTGTGTGTGTGTGTGTGTGTAGGGGGTATTAATATTATCTGCATTATATGGTGGTTACTTATGCTCTCTTTCATATCGTGTTCAATGTCGGTCTCTTAATGAAATGGCAGTCACTGTGATGTTATCTGCATTACATGGTAGTCACTGTGATGCTCTTGGCAATCACTGATGTTCTCTGTACTCCTGAAAGACCCTTGCATCTTTCATCCAGTGCTGCACTGACATGTCTAGATTCTGAGTCATGGGGAAAGCAAAAGAATTGTCAAAGGATCTGCGGGAGAAGGTAATTGAACTGTATAAAACAGGAAAGGGATATCCCTTTCCTGTTTTATACAGTTCAATTACCTTTTCCCGCAGATCCTTTGACAAATCTTTTGCTTTCCCCATGACTCAGAATCCAGACACGTCAGTGCAGCACTGGATGAAAGATGCAAGGGTCTTTCAGGAGTCCAGAAACTTACTGACCTTTTATACACACACACTGATTACAAGCAAACAGATCACAGGTGAGGATGGTTACCTTTAGTAGCCATTCAAACCCATTTGTGTCAACTTGTGTGCATGTTATCAGGCCAAAATCTCCAGTGTATGTAAACTTTGATCAGGGTCATTTCTGTTGTCATTTTGATTTAAAAAGAGTAAACACAGTTTTTTGACAATAAATGGCTTCACCCAACCACTAACCATGAGTGAAAGGAAAGTTTGTGAGTTATCATTCATATTAAACAGACAAATGGCCAGAAAACCACAAATTCTGCTAGGGTATGTAAACTTATGAGCACAACTGTATATATATATATATATATATATAGAGAGAGAGAGAGAGAGAGATGTGCACCAGAAATTTTTCGGGTTTTGTGTTTTGGTTTTGGATTCGGTTCCACGGCCGTGTTTTGGATTCAGACGCGTTTTGGCAAAACCTCCCTGAAAATTTTTTGTCGGATTCGGGTGTGTTTTGGATTCGGGTGTTTTTTTTACAAAAAACCCTCAGAAACAGCTTAAATCATAGAATTTGGGGGTCATTTGGATCCCATAGTATTATTAACCTCAATAACAATAATTTCCACTCATTTCCAGTCTATTCTGAACACCTCACACCTCACAATATTATTTTTAGTCCTAAAATTTGCACCGAGGTCGCTGGATGACTAAGCTAAGCGACCCAAGTGGCCAACACAAACACCTGGCCCATCTAGGAGTGGCACTGCAGTGTCAGACAGGATGGCACTTCAAAAAATATTCCCCAAACAGCACATGATGCAAAGAAAAAAAGAGGTGCACCAAGGTCGCTGGATGGCTAAGCTAAGCGACCCAAGTGGCCGACACAAACACCTGGCCCATCTAAGAGTGGCACTGCAGTGTCAGACAGGATGGCACTTAAAAAAAAGTCCCCAAACAGCACATGCAGCACACATATTGATAGTATACTTGACGACACAGAGGTAGAGCAATGGACTACTGTACCGTACTGCTATATATATACTGGTGGTCAGCAAAATTCTGCACTGTCCTCCTACTATATACTGCGCACAATTAAAATGCAGCACAGGTATGGATGGATAGTATACTTGACGACACAGAGGTAGAGCAATGGACTACTGTACCGTACTGCTATATATATACTGGTGGTCAGCAAAATTCTGCACTGTCCTCCTACTATATACTGCGCACAACTAAAATGCAGCACAGGTATGGATGGATAGTATACTTGATGACACAGAGGTAGAGCAATGGACTACTGTACTGTACTGCTATATATATACTGGCGGTCAGCAAAATTCTGCACTGTCCTACTATATACTGCGCACAACTACGATGCAGCACAGGTATGGATGGATAGTAAACTTGACGACACAGAGGTAGAGCAATGGACTACTGTACCGTAATGCTATATATATACTGGTGGTCAGCAAAATTCTGCACTGTCCTCCTACTATATACTGCGCACAACTACAATGCAGCACAGGTATGGATGGATAGTATACTTGACGACACAGAGGTAGAGCAATGGACTACTGTACTGTACTGCTATATATATACTGGTGGTCAGCAAAATTCTGCACTGTCCTCCTACTATATACTGCGCACAACTAAAATGCAGAACAGGTATGGATGGATAGTATACTTGACGACACAGAGGTAGAGCAATGGACTACTGTACTGTACTGCTATATATATACTGGTGGTCAGCAAAATTCTGCACTGTCCTCCTACTATATACTGCGCACAACTACAATGCAGCACAGGTATGGATGGATAGTATACTTGAAGACACAGAGGTAGAGCAATGGACTACTGTACCGTATTGCTATATATATATACTGGTGGTCAGCAAAATTCTGCACTGTCCTCCTACTATATACTGCGCACAACTAAAATGCAGCACAGGTATGGATGGATAGTATACTTGATGACACAGAGGTAGAGCAATGGACTACTGTACCGTACTGCTATATATATATTGGTGGTCAGCAAAATTCTGCACTGTCCTCCTACTATATACTGCGCACAACTAAAATGCAGCACAGGTATGGATGGATAGTATACTTGACGACACAGAGGTAGAGCAATGGACTACTGTACCATACTGCTATATATATACTGGTGGTCAGCAAAATTCTGCACTGTCCTCCTACTATATACTGCGCACAACTAAAATGCAGCACAGGTATGGATGCATAGTATACTTGACGACACAGAGGTAGAGCAATGGACTACTGTACCATACTGCTATATATATACTGGTGGTCAGAAAAATTCTGCACTGTCCTCCTACCATATACTACAATGCAGCACAGATATGGAGCGTTTTTCAGGCAGAGAACGTAGATATTTGCAGCACACTGAGCACAGATATTTGCAGCACACTGAACACAGAAACTGAGAGAACGCAGCCACGTCCTCTCGCTATCATCTCCAATGCACGAGTGAAAATGGCAGCGACGCGCGGCTCCTTATATAGAATACGAATCTCGCGAGAATCCGACAGTGGGATGATGACGTTCGGGCACGCTCGGGTTAACCGAGCAAGGCGGGGAGATCCGAGGCTGCCTCGGAACCGTGTAAAATGGGTGAAGTTCAGGGGGGTTCGGATCTCGAGGAACCAAACCCGCTCATCTCTAATATATATATACTGCTCGTAAAAATAAAGGGAACACTAAAATAACACATCCTAGATCTGAATGAATGAAATATTATTTAATACTTTGTTCTTTACATAGTTGAATGTGCTGACAACAAAATCACACAATTATCAATGGAAATCAAATTTATTAACCCATGGAGGTCTGGATTTGGAGTCACACTCAAAATTAAAGTGGAAAAACACACTACAGGCTGATCCATCTTTGATGTAATGTCCTTAAAACAAGTCAAAATGAGGCTCAGTAGTGTGTGTGGCCTCTACGTGCCTGTATGACCTCCCTACAAAGCCTGGACATGCTCCTGATGAGGTGGCAGATGGTCTCCTGAGGGATCTCCTCCCAGACCTGGACTAAAGCATCCACCAACTCCTGGACAGTCTGTGGTGCAACGTGGCGTTGGTGGATGGAGCGAGACATGATGTCCCAGATGTGCTCAATTGGATTCAGGTCTGGGGAACGGGCGGGCCAGTCCACAGCATCAATGCCTTCGTCTTGCAGGAACTGCTGACACACTCCAGCCACATGAGGTCTAGCATTGTCTTGCATTAGGAGGAACCCAGGGCCAACCGCACCAGCATATGGTCTCACAAGGAGTCTGAGGATTTCATCTCGGTGCCTAATGGCAGTCAGGCTACCTCTGACGAGCACATGGAGGGCTGTGTGGCCCCACAAAGAAATGCCACCCCACACCATTACTGACCCACTGCCAAACCGGTCATGCTGGAGGATGTTGCAGGCAGCAGCACATTCTCCTTGGCATCTCCAGACTCTGTCACGTCTGTCACATGTGCTCAGTGAGAACCTGCTTTCATCTGTGAAGAGCACAGGGTGCCAGTGGCGAATTTGCCAATCTTGGTGTTCTCTGGCAAATGCCAAACGTCCTGCACGGTGTTGGGCTGTAAGCACAACCCCCACCTGTGGACGTCGGGCCCTCATACAACCCTCATGGAGTCTGTTTCTGATTGTTTGAGTAGACACATGCATATTTGTGGCTTGCTGGAGGTCATTTTGCAGGGCTCTGGCAGTGCTCCTCCTGTTCCTCCTTGCACAAAGGCGGAGGTAGCGGTCCTGCTGCTGGGTTGTTGCCCTCCTACAGTCTCCTCCACGTCTCCTGATGTACTGGCCTGTCTCCTGGTTGCGCCTCCATGCTCTGGACACTACGCTGACAGACACAGCAAACCTTCTTGCCACAGCTCGCATTGATGTGCCATCCTGGATGAGCTGCACTACCTGAGCCACCTGTGTGTGTTGTAGACTCCGTCTCATGCTACCACTAGAGTGAAAGCACAGCCAGCTTTCAAAAGTGACCAAAACATCAGCCAGAAAGCATAGGAGCTGAGAAGTGGTCTGTGGTCACCACCTGCAGAACAACTCCTTTATTGGGGGTGTCTTGCTAATTGCCTATAATTTCCACCTGTTGTCTATTCCATTTGCACAACAGCATGTGAAATTGATTGTCAATCAGTGTTGCTTCCTAAGTGGACAATTTGATTTCACAGAAGAGTGATTGACTTGGAGTTATATTGTGTTGTTTAAGTGTTCCCTTTATTTTTTTGAGCAGTGTGTATACATTTATCATCACAGTCAGCTTGCCCGGTGCCCTCTAAATCAACTTTGCAGGTTGAAGATATAAGCACTATGAAGCGGCACTCCAGGACTTAATTCAAATAAACGGGTCCAGTCTCCCGATTTTGATGTGCAACGTTTCGGTTTTAATCACAAACCTGCAATTCTTAGCAGTAATTAATGATTTATTTTTTTATCAAGGCATGCAAACACATAAAGTGTACAACAATATATAGCTGTGTGTGTACTCACCACATGTGCATCAGTCTCCTGCCTCCGCCGCACACTCCGGAGACCCGCTGACATTATAGGCAGTTGCCGGCGCCTGGGACCCGTCGTGGTATCGTGTCTGACATGCAAAAAGCACTTCACAGATCAAAAAAGACCTATCTGGCTTAGGAGAGAGGACAGATCATTTGGAAAACAGAATGTAGGAATTTGGGGTATCGCAGAATAGTTTGATTACTTTACACGACAATATGGCCACAGACATCTCTTTTCTAAAAGATAAAATAGCGGAAATGGAAGATCGGACCCATAGAAATAATAATAAAATACAGGGTATTCTAGAAATCATTCTGAACACTGAATTACAAGAATATGTTTTAAACATCTTGAGAAAGAGTCTTCCATCAGCTAAGGAGATGGATGTCCTTATTGATAGGTTTCATTGCCTTCCTAAACCACATAATGTTCCAACATCAGCCCCAAGAGACTTTCTTTTGAGATTCCATTTTTTCTATATCAAAGAAGCTATTTTTCAAACAGTTAGGTCTAGTGTGAGCCCTGGGGCTTTGGGAGAACTCCAGTTGTTTCCAGACTTTTCAGTAACTACCATGTTGAAATGCAGATCCTTTAAACCTCTTACTCTGGTGTTAAGGATGAATGAGATCCCATATAGATGGGGCTTCCCTGTTAAACTTCTCATACGAAAATAAAGTATGACACATGTGGTTTTGTCACTAGATGCGGGTCTGAAACTGTTAAAGGAATGGAATGTTAGTGTGTCGGATACACAACCTGCGTCTCCGGTTTCTGTAAACCCAGAGTGGACAAAAGTTCCGTAAGACGAAGCTTAACTTCATGAAGTCTAAGTCTTGCATTAGACACTTGGGGGTTTACAGAATGGAGAAGCAGGTTGACTTTAGAAATGTAATTGGGACCCTGCTGGGTTGATGGTATTATCTCTTCTTTCTGCTTTTTTTTTTTTCAGTCTCTTTTTCTGGTATAGAAGATGAATACTCCTATTTAGAGAGTTTAATTTAACATATACAATGTGGTTATATTGGTTAGCCCTTAAGAGGGTTAGAAATAGCTTTTTCTTATTCCTTTTATATGTTATTTGATACATGTTTTCTTCCTGCTCGTATACAGTAGATGGAATAGATGTGGAGGGATGTATAGCTGATTAGTAGGGAGATGTATGTGCTTGGTTTTGAGTATAAAAAGGAATATTAGTTGCACGTATCGTAAGATAAAAGACAGACACAAGGAGGAGATAATCCCATCTACTCCTACAGATGTGGAATTTGCCTCACTGTTTTTCAATTTTTTTATGTGCCAGTCAATACTCCCAGATATACCTTGGGAGATTGTGTTGTTGTTGTTTTTTCTTTTATTGTTTTTTTCTTCGTAAATCTCTTCTATTTTTTTCTTTTTCTTTTTGCACTTACTCTACTTTTTCTTCTTTGAAAGAAAAGGCACATACATAGGTGTGCGCAGGGGGGGTGCCTGGTGCGCACAGGCACCCCCTAATGTCCGGCACCCCGATCTCACATGCCTGACGCAGTGATCGTCGAGCAGGCTGATTACTGTCTCCTCTGCGCTGCACCCTGTCAGGAATGCATTACTGACCGGATGCCTGGGTTAATCAAGGGTGCCACTGCCACCGGCTTTCAAACTCCTGGCTCCACCTCCATGTACAAAATCAGCGTGATGTGATTACGTCATGCTGCTCGCACGCCCACCCGCCACATGCCCACCTCTCTCCTACTATGCTATGCCAACGCCAGCCACTGATTAGGAAGACAAATTTAATACTGGCAGGCGGGCGGCAGCAGCATTGACACGTCACTCGTTTTTCCAGCAGCAGCAGTAACTAGTCTGCGACTGTCAGTGTCAGTGAGTGACTGCAGCTTGCAGGGGAGAAAGAGGGGGAGCCAGACCAGGCTGAGGAGGAGCAGGAGCAGTGTAATTGCAGTGAGTGCCATCAGGGGTGTTTGTTTGGTGCACACCACAACATCTGACAATGAATCTGCTTTATTAGGATTGGTACAAGGGTGGTTATTTTATATTGCGTCGACCGTCAATAGATGGTGCTAGACACGCCCAAAAGGTGGCGCTAGACACACCCCTCAGACGGTGCACCCCCTAATAAAATGTGCTGCGCACGCCTATGGGCACATATCTTCTAAAAATAGAGTATAAGGATAATATAAAGTTTGAAAACCTTGGTACAGCAACAAACACTCTAGAACAGGCATGTCAAACTCATGGCCCTCCAGCTGTTGTGAAACTACAAGTCCCAGCATGCTTTGCCTGCATTCCTTCCACTGATCAGCTGGTAAAGCATGCTGGGACTTGTAGTTTCACAACAGCTGGATGACCATGAGTTTGACATGCCTGCTCTAGAACATGGTTCCATTTTTTTCATTGAACACTAAAGGGCTTAATGCACCAAATAAGAGGTGTTTAGCACTCCAGACTTTTCATTATTATAGAGCAGATATTGTCGCATTGCAAGAAACATTTTTCTTCCGTAAATACACCTTTATTTAAGAATAACCATTATCCATTATGTTATATGGCTAACGGCCCACTTAATAAAAAATGGTTTGGCTATCTTAATCCACGCTAATGCATCTTTTACTCTTTCTACTAGATATATAGACAAAAATTGTAGATATATTAGTAGGGGTCATGGAGAATTTTCAAGTGACTTTAGTATCTTTATATGCTCCAAATACCAGACAAATTCCCTTTTGAAGAGAGGTATGGACTAAAATTTCAGAGATACGAAAAGGTTGCCTGATAATATGTGTGGACTTCAGTGTAGCCCCTGATTCAAGATTAGACAGGTCTGGTTCCCCACAAACACAGGCACCTAAGGGGAGGGATAGTATGCATTTAATTTTTAAAAGGCTTCTTGCAGAATTTGACATATACGATACATGGAAGATAAGGAACCCTGAAATCAGGGATTACACTTTCTACTTGAGTGTTCATAATACATACTCGCGTATAGATCTTATACTAATGGATAAAAGATCCCTACATTATACTGATACAGTATAATTCAAATTTTACCAATTACATGGTCGGACCATGCTCCGATTACACTATCTTGGGCTCCAGACAGGAAAAAAGATCCTATTAGATTATGGTGATTCCCTGGGCATCTTTTGGAGTCTCCAGAAGTGGTTAACATAATAAAAACTTCTATAATACATTAGAACAAAATTACCCAGAAGAGACATCAGTTCCATTACATTGGTGTGTGTTCAAATCAGTAATAAGAGGAATAGCTATACAACAAGCGGCTTGGGTTAGGAAGCAATCCCAAACCCAGCAGCAAAAATTAGAATCCAAACTTGCTGCACTAGAACAACAAAATCAACATAGACCCTCTGGAGACTTGAAAAGACAGCTTCAGGTGATTCGTTCACAGCTTCAGAATCAGAATCCATTTATTGTCAAGTATATCAGTACATAAAACACAATACACAAGGAATTGGTTTCCGATAGCTACAGCTCCCATACAGTATATGATATACAACAAAAAACATAGAGGAGGAAGAACATGTGACGTATAACTAGAATACACAAGTAGCGATCTGAATATAAGAGTATTGCTAAGCGAATGTCGAGTTGAACAGTTTGATTGCTTGAGAAAAGAAGCTGTTCCTATGTCTAGCAGTTTGCGCTAGTTGCGAGCAGCACTGTCTGCCAGATGGTAGCAGTCGGAACATATCATGAGCAGGGTGAGAATGGTAGTCAATAATCCTCCCCGCCCT
Organism: Pseudophryne corroboree; assembly: GCF_028390025.1. Lineage (NCBI taxonomy): Eukaryota > Metazoa > Chordata > Amphibia > Anura > Myobatrachidae > Pseudophryne > Pseudophryne corroboree. Next base: position 80,182,572 of record NC_086455.1, on the reverse strand, counting down.
CTTCGTAACCCTTGCCCGATAGATATCCTCGTCTGACGATAGATTTGTTCCTATGATTTTTTCATCACACCTTACAACCCGCTGTAGCCTATTTTTGTCGTGGATTGAGGCAGAGCCAAACCACACTATTATCGAGGAGCAGAGGACGGATTGAATAATTGCAGAGTAGAAGAGGATTAGAAGTTCTTGCAGCAGTTTGAACTTCCTAAGCTGATGAACAAAGTACGTCAGCTTTCCCCAGAATTCCCTCGATGTTAGACTTCCACTTAAGATCATTGGAGATTGCGGAGCCCAGGAATCGGAAGGTTTCCACCACAGTTACTACATTGTCTGCAATTATGAGTGGGGGGAGTGGAGAGGGGTGTTCTCTGAAGTCGACAATCATTTCAACCATTTTTAGTGTGTTTAGCTCTAGATTGTTTGCCTTGCACCAGGTGACCGGCTGCATAACCTCCCTCCTATAAGCTGACTCCTCACCATCTCTGATGAGTCCAATGAGCGTGGTATTGTCCGCAAATTTGAGGAGTTTCACTTTTGATGGATCAAATGAAAAATGATCTAACTAAGATGAGGCATAAATATTATACAACAGGAAATAAACCTGGTAAAATGTTGGCAAAAAAACTTAGATGACAAAAGGTTAAGAATAGAATACATTGCATACATAATGGAAAGGGTGGAAAGATATATAATCCTCAAGAGATAGCTAACCATTTTGCCAAATATTATGCCTCCTTGTATAATTTATCTTCAGACACGTCTACCTTTCAACCTAATTGGGATACTATTTATTCTTTTTTAATTTGAATTTACCCACCATAACGGAGGAAGAATTCGTTTTTCTTAATGCCCCATGGAAACCTGAAGAGGTTTTATCCATAATAAAATCATTGGCTAGAGGTAAAGCCCTGGGACCCGATGGTTTTAGTAATGATTTTTACATCTCATTAGTGGAATTACTGTCTCCTATATTACAGTAGCTACCCTCTTATTGAAGCAACTAAAGTTGGACAATTACCGTCTGAATTATTGGAGGCACAGATAGTAACTATTCCATAGGCAGGGAAAAACCATTTAGACCACAAATTATAGACCTATAGCTCTTAAATACAGTTGTTACAATCTTTGCTTGTTTAATAGCAAATAGGTTAGCCCCAATTTTAACCAGAATTGTACATCCGAATCAAGTTGGTTTTGTTTTAGATAGGCAAGCCTCAGATAATACAAGAGGAGTATTTAATATAACTGAAATGATTTCCAGATCTCAGGAAGAGTTTATATTATTATCATTAGATGCCAAAAAGGCTTTTGATAGACTCAACTGGGAATATATGTCATATACTTTGTTACAATTTGGGTTCTCTGGAGGGCTCATGAAAGCTATTATGTCCTTATACAGTTCTCCTACAGCGCGAGTCTTAAGTAATGGTTTATTATCTGCTAAATTCTCAATATTTATGGAACAAAACAGGGATTTCCCCGTCACCTTTGGTTTCTATTAGCGCTAAAGAGCTGAATGTATAGAAAATCAATTTGAAAATGTATTCACATATTATCAATTGTTGCAACATTATAAAAACATCTTTCAAAACTATAATATCAAGGGCATGACACAGCACTGTATATATAAAAGATTTTTTGGAGTAAAATATGATTAAAAAACTCGTTATATAATGCTGGCACTTTAACACCAAGTTCAGAGAGACCATAACACCAAGTTCAGAGAGACCAACCGAAAAGCCAATATAAATACATGTGAGCTAAGAAGACCAATAGAGCAGTATCTTCCTGAATATATAATCACCACAACTGCCCATATGATCTTTCTATTTATTTACCCTTATTGGTCACGTGATCAGGTGCTCCCCATCACATGACCACACTCTTATAGACTTTTACATCCATTGAAAAGACAAGCAAAGAAGTCAGATAAAGGAAAATTTTCAGTTGCGGTTTGGACATACACAAATGGACCTGAGCGTCTAAAGGATCAGCTGGCATTCTAAATCAAGCTGTCATAAGGTCTACAATTCCAATTCAAGTTGGTAATTATTTCCATCCCGCTAAAGCTCTTTTTCATGGACTGTGGCTATGCAAATTATATGAACTTGGTGCTAAAGTGCCAGCATTATATAACAAGTTTTTTTTATCATATTTTTTTCCAAAAAATCTTTTATATATGCAGTGCTGTGTCATGCCCTTGATATTATATTTTTGAAAGATGTTTTTATAATGTTGCAACAATTGATAATATGTGAATACATTTTCAAATTGATTTTCTATACATTCAGCTCTTTAGCACTAGTTTGTTTATTTTCTATATTGTTCTTGTGGACTAACTATCCTTGTTTAATTTGGCCGCTGTAGTATAACAGCTCATAATCAGTGCCAGGCCAATCATTTAGTAATTATACCCATTTGGTTTTTATTCTGTCTAAGGAACCTCTAGCACAGGCATGTCAAACTCAAAATCCCAACTTGGCTTGTGTGGGCCGCAAGAAAAAGAAACAGTCTTATGTGCAAACAGTCTTTCATGCAATTTTCAAATGTTTTTTAGAAAAAACAACAATAAAGTATAATCATAGCGATGTCAAGTATCGTGAAGAAAACATTTACTTTAATGCAGTGGTGCAAGTAGGAAAAATTTCTTAGTGGTACTGTGTGCACACGCAGAAGGAGCGCGCAACCAAAAAATGGGTGTGTGATACATACATTGGGGCCGGATACAAATATGCCCTCAGTAGTGCAGTGCTAGATACACATATGCCCCCAATAGTGCCAAATACACATATGCCCCTAAAAGTGCCAGAGACACATATTCCCACACTGTGCCAGATACACATATGCCCACACTATGCCAGATACACATATGCCTCCACAGTGCCAGATATACATATTCCCACACTGTGCCAGATACACATATTCCCACACTGTGCCAGATATACATATGCCCCCATAGTGCCAGATAACATATGCCCACACTGTGCCAGAAAACATATGCCAACACTGTGCCAGAAAATCTTTCCCACACTGTGCCAGATAAACATATGCCCACACTATGACAGATATACATATGCCCACACTGTGCCAGAAAACATATGCCCACACTGTGCCAGAAAATGTATGCCCACACTGTGCCAGATATACATATACCCACACTGTGCTAGATATGAATATGCTCCCACAGTGCCAGATATACATATGCCCACACTGTGCCAGATATACATATGCCCACACTGTGCCAGAAAACATATGCCCTCACTGTACCAGAAAACATATAAAAAATGCTAGTGTATTGCGCTTGATGTATTGATTGGATATATAAATTAATTGTTACAATTGTGTGTCTGCTTTCACTCAAATTAGCACACATGGAACTTACTTTCAAAAAATTCTACCCGCCCGCCAGGACAGAGATTCTTCCTGCACCACGAATAGTGCCGGCGGCGGACGCCGTGGCTGCATGCCACAAGGATATCTCCCTGCACATTTGAGCTGTATATCTGGACACTCCCGCTGGTTCAGGTAAATATAATTACAGCAGCACTCCTCTGCACTGGGACGCCAGTAGCAGGAGGATTGGAGATATTATACATCATTTCTTTAGGCAATAGCAACTGTTGCAGTTTTTGATGCACCGTATGTAACAGACCAGGCATGTCTGTTTAGCACTTTACAAGATACTTTGTTGCCACCTAACTGATATTGCCAAAGGACACTGCTACTACCTAACTAATAGTGTCTAAAAACAGTTTAGAGTGTTTCCTTCAGTGTGTTTGAGCATACTAAACTATTTCTGGTATTTTATGCTATATGTGTGTTGTTATTAAAGTCTTGCTAGAATTTTTTGAAAGTAAGTTCCATGTGTGCTAATTTGAGTGAAAGCAGACACACAATTGTAACAATTAATTTATATATCCAATCAATACATCAAGCGCAATACACTAGCTTTTTCTCTGTTTTTTTGTATCTGTGAGGATTTTGCCAGTCCTTTAGTGTGTGCAGCTGGTGTACTGATAAGTAGTAATTTTACAATATTTGCGCCAGGAGTTGGAGTGTTTATCACTCCAAAAAATCCCCAGAAAACATATGCCCTCACTGTGCCAGATATACATATACCCACACTGTGCTAGATATACATATGCTCCCACAGTGCCAGATAACATATGCCCACACTGTGCCAGATACACATATATACCCACACTGTGCCAGATACACATATTCCCACACTATGCCAGATACACATATTCCCCCACTGTGCCAGATATACATATGCCAACACTGTGCCAGATACACATATGCCCACACTGTGCCAAATACACATATTCCCACACTGTGCCAGATATACATATGCCCACACTGCCAGAAAACATATGCCCACACTGTGCCAGATACACATATACCGATACTGTGCCAGATACACATATTCCCACACTATGCCAGATACACATATATTCCCACAGAGCCAGATATACATATGACTACACTGTGCCAGAAAACATATGCCCACACTGTGCCAGATACACATATTCCCACACTGTGCCAGATACACACATTCCCACACTATGCCAGATACACATATTCCCACACTGTGCCAGATATACATATTCCCACACTGTGCCAGATACACGTATTCCCACAATGTGCCAGATACACATATTCCCACACTGTGCCAGATATACATATGCCCACACTGTGCTAGAAAACATATACCTACACTGTGCCAGATATACATATGCCCACACTGTGCCAGATGCACATATGCCCACACTGTGCCAGAAAACATATACCCACACTGTGCCAGAAAACATATACCCACACTGTGCCAGAAAACATATGCCCACACTGTGCCAGATACATATGCCCACACTGTGCCAGATACACATATGCCCACACTGTGCCAGATACACATATTCCCATACTGTGCCAGATACACATATTCCCACACTGTGACAGATACATATATGCCCACACTGTGCCATATACACATATGCCCACACTGTGCCAGATAAACATATGCCCACACTGTGCCAGATATACATATGCCCCCAATGTGCTCACTGCCGCTGCTGCCTGCTGCCGGGGATGTCCTGGCTGTGTGAGGGCAGGAGAGCGTAGCACACTCCTCTCCTGCTCCTCAGTCCGGTCTCCAGTGCCGACGCGGATATCTTAAGCCAGGAACCGGTTCGTGAGCCAATCAGAGCTAGCTCCTGATTGGCTGCCGGTCCATGAGCTCTGATTGGCTCACGAACCGGCACCTGATTTAAGATACTGGCGCCACTACCGGAGAAGGCGGTCGGGCCGCAAATGGATCACTGCCCGCGGGCCGCAAAAGGAAGCGGAGGAGGCTTGTGGGCCGCAAGTTTGACACTCCTGCTCTAGCACAAAAAAATTAGTCAGGGGATTTCCCTGGATTTTCCTTTGGGAAAGGAGTGCACAAGATTTGTTTATTTGCAGACGATGTACTGTTTATTATTAAGCCCTTGTCCTCATTACAAGCTCTAGGTAACATATTGGATGCTTTCAGTGGAGTTTCATATTATAAGATTAACACAACTACTGTAAATCTGAAGCCCTACCTTTTAATCTTTCTCTTTCAGCATTAGAGGCTCTTAAACACTCATTTCATTATACATGGAAATCATTATATATCACATATTTAGGTGTTAAAATTCCAGTAAACATTGAGAAAGTTTTTGAGATTAATATGCACCCAATGTTTACATATATGATGACATTGTTATGCACACCAGTGCCAGCAGGAAAGTACTGGTGTCAGAACTGTTATGCACTCCAGTGTCTGCAGGAATGTACTGGTGTTTGAACTGTTATGCAAAACAGATGGACTCACAGACAAACTGGGGGATATGACATAACGTACACAGAAGGTGATAGGGTAACAAAATACACACAAAGTGAACAGAGAAGCCCAGAGGCTAAGGAACTGGGTATCTCCCTTGTATTAGAACTGCTAAGATGGAAAAAGCAAGATGTTGTGTTTTAATACGTAGAGTACCCGAAATGCTGTTGCTAAGGGCAACAGCAAAACCCTAAAGGGTTACCAACGGGTGTGGCAGTAAACTCCTTGGTCAGAGATGGAATGATAGACACAAGGAAAATCTCCACAATCCAAATTCTCACTTGCAGTGCACAGGTTTTAGCTTACTGCCACTAAACTGACCCCTGACACCTAGCACAGTGAGACAGGATTAGACAGGCAAGTCTTAGAATACAGCCGCAAACTTGCTAAGTTCACAGGGTAGTAACAGAACCCCAGCAAGCTAAACGACTGACTCCAGTCTTACTAATAGGTCTGGATTGGCAGAGTGTAATACCAAATTCCCAGGCCTATTTGCAGTAAGCAACAAACAAATACAAAGCTACACAGTACTGGCTAACGTTCATGAACTGACTAACCAACAAAGATTCAGCAGCATCTGCTTACCCTGAAAAGAGGCCTTATAAAGCAGGTGCTGTCCACGCCCCACTCAGACCTCACAGACTGTGAGCACAAAAACCAGCACCGGATCCCCTGCCGTGCACAGAGCCTATAACCACTGCACAGCAAAAGACCCGAACCGGAGTATCAGCTGCGCTCAGGTTACTCCACTAGCACTTGTCTCCCGGTTGCCATGACGACGTGGCAGCACAGGGCAGGAGACCCTAACAGTACCCCCCCTCTGACGAGGGGTCAAAGAACCCCTACCACCGGGTTTATCGGGGAACTGCGAGAAGAAAGAGCGTATCAGTCTGGGGGCATGAAGATCACAACTGCGCACCCACGACCGCTCCTCCGGGCCATACCCCTTCCAGTGCACCAAAAATGACAGCCGACCCCGAACCACCTTGGAGTCAAGAATCCTTTCAACAACAAACTCCCTCTGGCCACGTATCAGAAGAGGGGAAGGTCTTCCACTGGTAGAAGGATTACTAATCGCCCGTTTTAAAAGGGAACAATGAAATGTTTTATTGATACCCAAAGAACGGGGCAGATCTAACTGAAATGCCACCGGATTGATAACCCTGGTGATCTTATAAGGGCCGATGAACCGGGGCCCTAACTTATGAGATGGCTGTCTCAACTTCAAATTCTTGGTAGACAACCAGACGAAGTCTCCTAATTTGAAGCTGCAGGGTCTTTTCCGCTTATCAAAAACCCTTTTGGTCACTAATGACACAGACACAAGGGCTTTCTTCACTTTCCGCCAAATACCTCTAAGGACCGAAACCACAGAGGAACCACCAGGCGTGGAGTCCACGGGGTCAAAAGAATTGGCCTTAGGATGATGCCCATACACACAAAGGAAGGGAGAGATCCCTGTAGCAGAGTGAGCCGCGTTGTTATAGGCAAACTCCGCCATGGACAGATGAGCAACCCAGTCAGTCTGACACTTGGAGACATAACACCTGAGGAACTGCTCCAAGGACTGGTTCACCCTTTCAGTCTGCCCATTAGACTGCGGATGGTAGCCTGACGACAAGCTGACAGAAATCTGGAGATCGGAACAAAATGCCCTCCAGAATTTGGCCACAAACTGGGATCCGCGGTCAGAGACCACATCAAGTGGCAACCCGTGGAGACGCACAACATGCAGCATAAATAATTCAGACAGGCGTCTGGCTGATGGCAGCCCAACCAGTGGAACGAAGTGCGCCATCTTCGAAAACCTGTCAACGACAACCCAGATGGCTGTCATCCCCGAGGATTTGGGCAAGTCCACCACAAAATCCATTGAAATGTGGGTCCATGGCTTAGATGGGATAGAGAGTGGATGTAATGGGCCAACAGGAACCCCTCTAGGAGTCTTATTTCGGGCACAGATGTCACATGCCCGAACCCACTGATCCACATCCTTAGCCACCGAGGGCCACCACACCGCCCTAGATAGCAACTCCCGAGTTCTGGCAATACCCGGGTGACCTGCCGACTTCTTGGCATGGAATTCCAGGAACACTCGCTGTCTTAACCTAGGAGGCACAAACAAAAGACCTACCGGAAGGTCTGGAGGAGCCTGCTCCTGTGCTCTAAGGACTAATGATAAGAGGTCCTGGGTAATGCCCACTTTAATACATGATGGGGAAACAATGGGCAACGGCTCCTCGGTGGTCTCCTGGATTGGAGCAAAACTCCGCGAGAGCGCATCAGCCTTGATGTTTTTTGACCCAGGGCGATATGTTATCAAAAAATTAAAGCGAGCAAAAAACAAAGCCCATCGTGCCTGCCTGGCATTGAGACGCTTCGCTGACTCTAAATATGCCAGATTCTTATGGTCAGTGAGAATTGAGACCACAAACTTAGCCCCCTCAAGCCAGTGTCTCCACTCCTCGAGTGCATCCTTAATAGCCAACAATTCCCGGTTACCCACGTCATAATTCATCTCGGCAGGCGAAAATTTACGGGAAAAGTAAGCACAGGGATGAAGGCGATTATCAGACACTCCCATCTGAGAAAGCACTGCCCCAATACCCATCTCAGAGGCATCCACCTCCACCACAAAAGGACGCTCTGGATCTGGGTGTCGCAGCACCTTGGCCGAAACAAATGCCCTTTTGAGACGGGCAAAAGCCGCTTTAGCCTCACAAGACCAGTGAGCAACATCCGCCCCTTTCTTAGTGAGTGCCACCAAGGGCGCCACTATAGACGAAAATCCAGCGATAAATCGTCTATAAAAATTCGCAAAGCCCAGGAAACGCTGAAGCGCCTTCAAACTAGTGGGCTGCACCCAATCCAGGACTGCCTGTACCTTGGAACCCTCCATTTGGAAACCTTCTGGGGAGATAATATATCCTAGAAATGCGATTTGCTGAACTTCAAATTCGCACTTCTCCAGCTTTGCCCCAAGCCGGTGGTCTCTGAGTTTCTGGAGGACTAAGCGTACATGCTTCCGATGTTCCTCCAGGGAATGGGAGAAGATTAGGATGTCATCTAAGTATACAACTAAGAATCTATCCAAATATTCCCTGAGCACATCATTCATGAAATCCTGGAAGACTGCCGGGGCATTACAGAGCCCAAAAGGCATCACCAAATATTCATAATGCCCTGAGTGGGTATTAAAGGCAGTCTTCCATTCATCCCCCTCTCTTATTCGGATTAGATTGTACGCACCGCGTAGGTCAATCTTAGAAAAAATGGTGGCAGTACGAAGCTGGTCAAACAAGACCGAAATGAGAGGCAGTGGGTATGAGTTTTTAATCGTGATACGGTTCAATTCCCTGAAGTCGATGCAGGGTCGCAACGAACCGTCCTTTTTACCCACGAAGAAGAACCCCGACCCAACTGGAGACTGTGAAGGTCTGATAAATCCCTTAGCCAAGTTCTCCTGAATGTACTCTGCCATAGCCTGAGTCTCAGGACGTGACAGGGAGTACAACCTGCTCTTGGGAAGCTTAGCATTTGGCAACAAATCAATGGCACAGTCATAGGGGCGATGGGGAGGTAGTACCTCTGCAACTTTTTTGGAGAACACGTCCGCAAAATCTGCATAACACCCTGGCAATCCTGGCAAACTTAGCTGCGAGAGCCTGACTGGAAGGCTCAAGCAACTCCTGAAACAATCAGTACCCCAACTAAGAATCTCCCCAGAGACCCAGTCAAATTGAGGATTGTGGGCCCTTAACCAGGGTAACCCCAACACCAATGGGGCAAAAGTACAGACAGTCACATAAAAGGACAATTTTTCAGAGTGTGTGGCTCCAATAAACAAAGAAATCTGGCTAGTGCAAGAGGTAATTTTACCTTGGAATAATGGTTCCCCGTTTAACCCACAAATCTCAATTTCCGATGCCAAGGGTACTAAGGGAACAGAGTGTTTCAGGGCGAATTGGCGGTCCATAAAAACCCCGTCGGCCCCACTGTCCACAAAGGCCTCAGTCTTGACAGTTTGACCGAGGTTCTTCAAGGTCACCGGAATGATAAAAGTCTTCTTGGGAAATTCTGACTTCTGGCCTGACAGGATATTTCCCATCACCCTCAGGCCCTGAAGTTTTCCGGCTTTTCTGGGCATGATACTACCACATGACCTTTATTCCCACAGTACAAACACAACCCCTGCTGTCTCCTCCGCGTCTTCTCACGCGAGGAGAGGCGGGTAGCCCCAATCTGCATAGGCTCCTCAGAAAATTCCTCAGAGTCTGAGGTTCCCTTGGGAAGGAAGGAAATCTCAGTCTCCCTTTCAAGCCTACGCTCTCTCAGCCGTCTATCCACCCGGATGGATAACTGCATGAGCTGATCCAAGCTATCAGGCAAGGGATATTGTACCAGTTGGTCCTTTATCTGGTTAGAAAGACCTCTTCGGTACTGGTGTCTCAGGGCTGGGTCATTCCACTGGGTATCATGGGCCAACCTCCGAAACTCCGTACAGTAAACCTCAACTGGCCTGCGCCCTTGCTTAAGGATCGAAATCTGAGCCTCGGCTGAGGCCGTCTTGTCAGGGTCATCATACAACATGCCCAGTGCCGTAAAAAAAGCATCAACACTTTTAAGCGACGGACAGTCAGGCTGCAACCCATATGCCCAGACCTGTGGGTCTCCTTGTAGCAAGGAAATCACTATGCCCACCCGCAGAATCTCCGACCCAGAAGACTGAGGCCTAAGCCGGAAGTATAGCTTGCAGCTCTCCTTGAAACAAAAGAACTGCGAGCGATCTCCAGAAAAACGATCCGGGAGATTTACTTTCGGCTCCTTAACCCCTGCAGGTGCTGCTGCTGCGGGAGCTCCGCCAGCAGCCTGGGAGGTGTGCATTTTAATGGACAAATCATTAAATTGTCGAGTCAGGACCTGCACCTGATCGACCACCTGTTGCAACGTATTTTGAGGGGTATGCTCCATATTCCCACAAAATTTCAACAGGAGTATTAGGCTGCTGAATATGTTATGCACACCAGTGCCAGCAGGAAAGTACTGGTGTCAGAACTGTTATGCACTCCAGTGTCTGCAGGAATGTACTGGTGTTTGAACTGTTATGCAAAACAGATGGACTCACAGACAAACTGGGGGATATGACATAACGTACACAGAAGGTGATAGGGTAACAAAATACACACAAAGTGAACAGAGAAGCCCAGAGGCTAAGGAACTGGGTATCTCCCTTGTATTAGAACTGCTAAGATGGAAAAAGCAAGATGTTGTGTTTTAATACGTAGAGTACCCGAAATGCTGTTGCTAAGGGCAACAGCAAAACCCTAAAGGGTTACCAACGGGTGTGGCAGTAAACTCCTTGGTCAGAGATGGAATGATAGACACAAGGAGAATCTCCACAATCCAAATTCTCACTTGCAGTGCACAGGTTTTAGCTTACTGCCACTAAACTGACCCCTGACACCTAGCACAGTGAGACAGGATTAGACAGGCAAGTCTTAGAATACAGCCGCAAACTTGCTAAGTTCACAGGGTAGTAACAGAACCCCAGCAAGCTAAACGACTGACTCCAGTCTTACTGCTAGGTCTGGATTGGCAGAGTGTAATACCAAATTCCCAGGCCTATTTGCAGTAAGCAACAAACAAATACAAAGCTACACAGTACTGGCTAACGTTCATGAACTGACTAACCAACAAAGATTCAGCAGCATCTGCTTACCCTGAAAAGAGGCCTTATAAAGCAGGTGCTGTCCACGCCCCACTCAGACCTCACAGACTGTGAGCACAAAAACCAGCACCGGATCCCCTGCCGTGCACAGAGCCTATAACCACTGCACAGCAAAAGACCCGAACCGGAGTATCAGCTGCGCTCAGGTTACTCCACTAGCACTTGTCTCCCGGTTGCCATGACGACGTGGCAGCACAGGGCAGGAGACCCTAACAGACATTTGTTAAAATCTGGGGAATTTATGAAATTTTCTGGTTAGGATGAATAGCTGTCTTCAAAATGTTTTTACTTCCTAAGCTGATGTATTTATTTAGGACCATCCCCTATTTATGCCCCAGATAGCACAAATTCGAAACTGGTCTCTTCCTGTAGGAACTAAACCTTGGGTTGACTTAGAACAAATGGTCCTAGGAGTATACCCTTTAATGGAGTTGTTATGGACCCCAGGAAAAGTGAGACCTTATTTTAAAAAGAATCTACAAACAGTTAAAGATGTAATAAAGGTCTGGGATGGAAATATTTTATCTCGGGCAGAATGGAGACTCCCAACAAATAATTTGTCTATTAAAGCACTGAGTTTTTTGATACCCTCCTTTTCTGTCGATAGATGGATATTGCAAGGAATTACTAAACTTAGCGACATAATTTTAGGTTCAAACTTAGTCTCATTTCTACAATTACAAATGCAATATGGTTTAAAAAATAAGACTTATTATACCTATCTCCAAATATCTTCTTGGCTACGCAATATGACTAAGGCAGGCATGACATTATTAATGTCACCAGAAATACTTGTAAAGAAATTATATCAACAATCGGCAAAGGGAGATATTTAGATTTTGGTATTATTAAAAGACAAACCAGATATGAAAACATCCGCTCAAAATAAATGGGAAACAGATTTAAAATCTACGTTTTCAAGGGCACAATGGGAATCCATCTATAAAAATTCTTATTGTATATCTAAAAATGTCAATCATATAGAAACACACTATAAATTGCTCCATACATTATACTTCACCCCTACTAAACTCCATAAAATGTGGTCAGCTTTCCAAAAACTGCTGGAGGCAATGTGGGAGTGAGGGTACTTTAATTCATATTTTTGGGGAATGTCTGGTACTCCATACCTATTGGAAATATGTTTTTGACATTGTCTGAAGCTGTCCAAATGACAATAGAGCCTTCATCGTCTCTTGTTATTTTGAATTTGTCCCATCCAGATATCCCGAATTCCTATCTGTATATAGTAGGCCAGATATTGGTTGCAGCACGTGCGGCGTTACCTTAACAATAGAAGTCGGCTAACCCACCTATGCTATCTAAAGTGATTAATAAGATACAATATAATTTTCAAATGGAAACATATAAAACTGTTCAATCATATGCCTCCATCTGTTTACGAGAAAAATGGAGATTATGGAAAGAATATTCAATAAAAAAAATGTTTATAACCTGAGCTTGTTGAAGGACAAAGGTTTGGGTTCTATATATCTGCTGGATTTATGAGATAGCGATGCATATATGGAACTTTGCCCTATTACTAACTCTAACACTGGGTTCACAAGAATTGTTAAAATTGTTCTGTGAGTATGGGGCATGGCCACGGCGGCAAGGGAGTAGGCAGCAGATTCCTGGAGCTACCCGGTCTATTAATCCTGCCAACAATCCTGAGCCCTTCCAGAGGCACATCTTCCCCTATCCCTTCGGGCAGGCAGGCGTCCATTCCAGTCGTCCCTGCCGAATTCCTGACTGCAGCGGCCGGTGTCCGGTACTGAGGCCTAGGCCTTCCCTGGACCCCCCAGCTAAATTTTGAGTCTCCAGCCGCACAGCCCCGGGTGTTTGCCTCCGCGGACCTGCGACGGTGTCCAGAGCCACTGGGTGCCTGGGGTGTGGATAGACCCCTTTGAAGCCCCTGGGTGGCCCCTCCTTGCCGCTCAGCGAGCCCAGCATTTGGGGATTGCATTCCTGCAAAGAGGGAGTGGGAGCTGTGGGTCCGGCGGCCATCTTGGAAGCATCTTCCTCAGTCAGCATTACACTGTTATACAAGTCCGAGGAGACTGTTCAGCTGGGTGAGCTATTCCTGTGAATATTGTTCATATCTCCTGCTATTCTGACTGCCTTTATTGATACTGAATATTTGGGACTTTATTTGCTACCTGAATCTGTCTGTACTTTTACTCTGCAACACTGCCTGAGCTCCCCTCCCTGTCTGACTGTCAGTTCATACTCTGTCACCATGGTGAAGGACACCCAGCACGCGGCCGCGGCTAAATTGCAGAAGTATGCTAGACAATCTACCAACCAGCCGTCGCAGTCATCTCCTAAATCTTCCCCTCCTGCTCAACCTGATCCCCCATCTGGGGCCGCCTCAGATTCCTCTATGTCACCTTCTACTCCCTCCATTCAACAGGTCTTGAAAGCTATAGCGGGTAGTGAACAACGTTAATCTGCCAAAATGGAGAAAGTGTAATGCGATTTTTCATTTTACTGCAACTTTTTGAATCCTGATACGGTCATTCACTAAGCTGCCAACTTTTCACAATTCGTATTTTCCGATGTCGATGTGATTCGTAATGTCAGGCAGTGTTTTACGGGAGTGATGAGTAAAACACTGCCTGACAAAACACAAGGAATCCCGGCCGTATCTGTGAGATCCGTGCAGGGCTTCATTGTGTACCTTTAAAAGGTGTTTAAAGTCTTTAAAATTCTGAAAAAAATTGCGTGGGGTCCCCCCTCCTAAGCACAACCAGCCTCAGGCTCTTTGAGCCGGTCCTGGTTGACAAAATATGGGGGGGGAAATGACAGGGGTTCCCCCATATTTCATCAACCAGCACCGTGGCAATCCACGCATACAGCGCCTCCCCAAATAGAGCCTGACCTTTGTACGGAAGGCCTTCCACACACTTCCTGGATTGCGCTTCCGCAGACCAGTTGCGCAGCCAGAGACCTCTGCGAGCTGAGACTGACATGGAGGATATCACCGCAGCCATGGAACCCAGGTCCTTCATGGAATCCACCAGGAACCCTGCAGAATCCTGAATATTACGCAAAAAGAAATCAACGTCACCTTTGTCCAGCGTAGACAATTCCTCCTGCAGAGTGATCGACCACTTGGCAATAGCTTTAGCAATCCAAGCACAGGCTATAGTAGGCCTATGCGCTCCATTGTATCCAATGGTGGGAACTTTGCGGTCAGCGGTTGACCGAAAGTAACCTCACCGCTGACCGCAAAGTTCCCACCATTGGATACAATGGAGCGCATAGGCGCTACATTGTATCTCTGCCGTGTGCTGCCTCACAGACACTACAGGAGCACACAGCCAATCAGGAGAGTGCCACGATGTGGCGCTCCCTGATTGGCTGAAGGGACCCTCTTTGACAGGAGTCAGGGGGGGTCCTGGCAGTCGGGGAAAGGGGTCCCATGTGTAAACATGGGACCCCTTTCAGTGCATGGTCGGGTTTCCGTTTTTTTGTTTTGCCAAGTACGTGGATTATACAAAGGACAGAATCTACACTGGATTATGTGAGTATCATTTTTTCCACAGGTCCCCCAAGGATTCTACATGGAGAAGAGGACCGAGCCTCGTGGGAACATAGGTAAGTATGTATGTATGGAGGTGTGCATGTATGTAATAAACTTATACTTTCACGGTGTGTGTGTCCTGTTTTTCTGGGGGTATTTTTTTAGGAGTAGTACTACAGGTACCAGCGGCCCAGGTTTTCCACTGCATGCTGGTACTTGTGGTTCTCCAAGTACCAGCTTGCGGGGGAGGCTTGCTGGGACTTGTAGTACTGCTACTAAAAACAATATTCACATTTTTAACACTTGGCTATCAGCCCCCCATCCGCCGCCCTTGGATGGGGGGGACAGCCTCGGGCTTCACCCCTGGCCCTTGGGTGGCTGGAGGGGGGGGACCCCTTGATTTAAGGGGTTCCCACTCCTCCAGGGTACCCCGACCAGGGGTGACTAGTTGGATATGTAATTCCAGGGCCGTAGGGACCACTATAAAAGTGTCCCCCGGCTGTGGCATTATGTACCTGGCTAGTGGAGCCCGGTGCTGGTTTTAAAAATACGGGGGACCCCTACGCTTTTTGTCCCCCGTATTTTTGGAACCAGGACCAGGCGCAGAGCCCGGTGCTGGTTGATGAAATATGGGGGAACCCCTGTCAATTTTTTTCCCATATTTTGTCAACCAGGACCAGCTCAAAGAGCCCGAGGCTGGTTGTGCTTAGGAGGGGGGACCCCACGCAATTTTTTTTCCACTTTTGACACTAAACACACCATTTCCCATAGATAGCCATGCACAGATCTCACTGATCCGTGCATGGTTATCCAAACTCGACTGGAAAAAGCAGGTCTATTTTTTTCCTGATTTTTTTAACGAATCGAAAAAAAATAGACCCGCACTTGAGCACTCAGAGACTAACACCCAAATACGAATGAATAGTAAATACCCATATTGTATGAAATAACAGCCGCGTTTGACCGATGGTCTATTCATTCGTATTTCAGAACTTTGCCAATCAAACCATTACAAATAGACCAGACACTGCCGAGTTTTCTGCTTAGTGAATTCCCGGATTGGGACTTAGAAAAAAAAAACCAAATCGGCAAAACTCGGATTTTTAGTAAATACTGGCCAAGATGTTCAACGTATTCCGCGAGAGAGTGGGTGAGGCCGAGACGCGGGTCTCCAATCTAGAGGATCTATGCAGCCCTTTAACTGTTCCAACAGTGTCCCAGCAGGTTTCATCACTGCAAAGCAAGCTCTTGGACATGGAGGGACGCCTACACAGGAATAACCGACGGTTTGTAGGCCTGCGTGAGAAAGAAGAGGGGTCTCACCCTGAAGAATATCTGGACTCGTGGCTCAAAGAGCTATATGGTGCAGACTCCTTTACTTCACAGTGCCTACAGAATACCCTCCAGGCCTCTAACTCCTGGTGCCCCTCCACTAACTTTTATCACAAAATTTCTGCATTGTAAAGACCGTGACTCAGTCCTTTGCCTGGGTCGTACAAAAGGCCCACTCCTCAGGAATGATGTCAGGTTGTCGGCGCTCCTGGACTTCGCTGCGGATGTCCAAAAAGACCAGGCCCAATTCATGCCTATCAAGCGTCGTCTCCGGGACCTGAATCTCTCCTACTCTATGTTATTTCCGTCCAGGCTTCTTGTGGCGGCAGAGGGGGAGACTAAATTCTTCAATTCTCCTAGAGAGGCGGCTGTCTGGCTGGCTCCAGATTGACCTCCTTGCATTGATATTTCCAAATTTCTGTGCCTCGGTTATGCAAGTATAAGCCCGGGGAGCCTCCTTGCTTTGGTGGTTCTGGGCTTCATCGAATAGCGTTATCTACAGGTTTCTCTTAGGAATTTAGATTTTAAGGGATTGGGTTTTGTTAGGGGTACAAGTATGCCAACGTTTGGGGAGGTATACGGGGTGGGGGTTGTTGTTGGGGAAATGTTTGTTTTTGTATGTCTTTTTTTCTTTCTTCAGTTTATTGTTTTTCACACATACATACTGCAACTTGTGACGTGAAGGTACACTGCATTGGTTGGCATGGCTTACAACTTGGAGAAAGGCGGATGGCATGGTTTTAGGGATATCAGAATCTGTTGTTATTTTGGGCTATTGTATGAGGGGCCTCCTTCAGGGGGTTCTGACCCTTTATACGCCTCAATAAGGCATCTGCATATCTGGCTGCTTTTGCTAATGGGTCTGCAAGAACGTCTTGCATGGTATTTATCCGTAGTGATTCACATAATTTCACAGGTGCTATGCTCGACCTGAAATTTCTTGCCTGGAATATCCGAGGTATTAACAATAAAATAAAACGCTCCCTAGTACTAAAAATGATTAGGAAATGTGACCCAGACATCGCTTGTTTAAGCGAGACCCATCTGGAGGGAAATAGACTAATTTCGCTCTGCAAACCCTGGGTGGGATGGGCCTATCATTCCTCACACTCCCCATTCTCTCGAGGGGTGTTAGCTCTGATACAAAAAAAAAAACTGTGCAATTTGAGTTACTTATGATTAACACTGACCCATATGGCAGATTTGTGTTTATAGAATGTAAATTGAGTTCCCAATCCTTTTTTCTTTTGTCTGTCTATGTTCCTTTTCCATTCTCCTATGATGTTTTGCAAAAGGCCGCCTCGTTCATTGCCTCTTCCCCTCACACCCCTGTTACTTGTTTAGGGGACTTAAAAAATGTCTCTGATCATTCACTCTTAATGATGTCGCTTAATGTGGAGTGCCAGAGGGGACAGTCCTATTGGAAATTACACCCATGTTGGCTGGCCCAGTTGGGTGACTGTCAAGACCTATAAAATCAGTGGGAGGGTTATTTCACAGATAATATAGGCTCAGGCCCAGTGATTGTAGTCTGGGATTCATTCAAGGCTTTTTTACGTGGCACGTTGATAAGACAAATAGCTGCCCATAAAATGTCCAGTAGGGAAAAAGAAAAAGCCCTTGAAACTGACTTTAGGGATCTAGAGATCCGATAGTTGACAAAAGGCACCCCTGCACTTAAAACTTGTTGGCTGATAGCTCAGTCAGCATGGTTAGAACACCTATCAGATAGAAACTCATGTTCTCTTCTGTTTCGAGCTACTAATATATATATGCAAGCAGATAGACCTGGCAGCTTGCTGGCCCATTTACACTATGGCCAACCTGGGACTGCCATTATGCAAATGACCGGTCCTGATGGCACCATTGTTGACACCACGCCAGACATTACGCAGTTTTCCTCTCTTACTATGGTGATGTTTATAAGTCTCGTCTGGCATGCTCAGACGAGGACCTATGCCTTTATTTGACAAATAAAACTCTTCCCAAACTCTCCTCTGAGGCTTGTGACTTCCTAGATGCGCCTATAACATTGGACGAGGTGACTGCGGCAATAGGATTGTCTCCAAATGGCAAGTCACCAGGTTGTAACAGAATCCCCACTGAAGTATACAAACAACATATTGACTTTTTTGGCTCCAGGTTTCATACTCTGTTTTTAGATATATTTGCTAACAATCAATTTTCCCCTTCAATGTCTAAGGCTATTATTATAGTACTGCCGAAATCCGGTAAGCACCCTAGGCTTTTAGACTCTTATAGGCCAATCTCTCTTTCCCACCGATGCTAAGATCCTGGCAAAAATTTTGTAGATTCAGCTTATTACGGTTATTACCTCCATAATTCACCCGGATCAATCCGGCTTTATGCCTGGAATGTCCACTTCTATCAACCTCTCAAACTGTATACCATTCTGCAAGCCCCACACGACTTCCCCTCAGATTCGGTCGTGTTCTCTTTGGATGCGGCCAAGGCATTTGACAGTGTTGAGTGGTCTTACCTGTGGGAAGTCATGAAATGAATGGGCTGCGGCCCTAACTATATACAATGGACCAAATTACTTTACCAACATTCCAACGTGCCAGGATCTCAGTAAACGGATATATTCCTTCCTCTTTCAAATTGTCCCGGGGCACCAGACAGGGATGCCCCCTTTCCCCCACATTGTTTGCCATAGTCATCGAGCCTTTGGCTTGTTTGATAAGATTGCATCCAGACATTATAGGAATTGCTACAGGCCCTCGGAGAGATAAGATTGCCCTTTACACAGATGATCTGCTGTAACTTTTGCATTTGCATGACTATGCCACATCTATGCCTATTCTGTTACAGGTCATTGAGGACTTTGGCAGCTTCTCTGTACTCCATATAAACTGGACCAAGTCATTTATAATGCCTGTCATTGGCCCCCCTTCCCACTGGTCCAAAAATGTCTCTGCCGCTTTGCTGGACAGACCAATTTAAGTACCTCTGTATCCAAATTACGAATGACCCTTTTGACTTCATACCTCTGAACCTTGACCTGCTCATGCAACAGATTACGCGCAAATCAAAAACTTGGTGTAAAGTCCCGTTAACAGTGACCGGCAGGGTTAACCTCATTAAAATGATATTGCTGCCTAAAATCTTACAATCTACAATACAGTTGAATACTCTCACCAGAACGATGATGGTGGACTAGCTTTACCCAATTTTCAAATGTATTACTACACCGCTCAGTTGACACACATTAGTACCTGGATACAGGGTGTTGATGTCAGCTCTCTACACTGGGTGTGTCTCCAATGCTACTATCCCGGCCTCTCTCCTACGCAGGTCCTATTGAGCGGGACCATATCTCAGTTTTCTCCTCCCATTGTCTTTCAGGCTACAAAAATGTGGCTTTCCCTGAGGGTTCTTCTCAAATTTGACAGCCTGTACTCGGATACTCCCCTCTGGTACTCTACTTGGCTCCCTGAATTGAAAACTCTTGAGGGAAGGGAGGTTTGGTCTTCTAAACCAATAGTCTCAATATCCCAATCTTTCCAGCAATTCAAGGACGAGTTTAATTTACCCAACTCATACTTCTATAGATACTTACAACTTTGGCATGCCCTACAGTCTCAGTTCAAGAATTCACCCCCTGTAATCCTCCCATTTCCCATTATTAAGACTTTTATAAGCAAACTGGGTCAAGTCAAGGCGATTTCTTTCACCAACTCATATCTCCTTACTAAATTTCATACAGACCCTCTCTCTCGTCTCCGTGAGAAATGGGAGGGAGATTTAGGCCCCATAGACGAAGAAGACTGGGAACTTGACCTGGAGTATCCATGTACCGTCACTAAGTCCCCTAGATTTCAACAGATTCAGCTTTATATTTTACATAGAACTTACAAGACACTGACCAGGCTGGCTAGGTTTGGGGTTGGTCACTCAGACATCTGCCCTAAATGTGCAGTTGCTGGGGGTTCTTTTGGCATCTTGTGTGGGATTGTCCATCGCTACAGGTGTTTTGGTCTGGAATCAGGTCGATTCTGGAGAGAACAGGGATATCCAGAAGCGTGCTAACCCCCAAAGTTTTGTCTCTTGGGAATGGGAAGCCCTTGACCAAATGGGAGAGCCTGTATGCTCGCAATATATGTGCCTTGGCTAAGGTGTGTCTTGCGAGATTGTGGATGGCTTCAAACTGTCCCTCACTATCTGCATTTCAGGCCTTGGTGAATGACACTCTTTCCAAAGACCATTAACCTACCAGTATATTTTTGGCTTTCTCTGGAGTACCCAGAGGAAAACCATGCAAACCCTGGGAGAGCAATCAAAATTCACAGTTAGGGCCTTGGTGGGAATCGAACACAAGACCTCAGTGCTATGAGGAAGTAATGATAACCATTATACCAGCCGTGCTGTCCCAAACTTAGAAAGTCTTGTCAAGATCTCAATTGTTTAGCCTTTCTGGCATGCAAGATCTATTTCACTAAGGAAATAAATATACAAACTAAACAATGTTAAAAGATCCTTAATGTAATTGTTTAGATATTCTGGACTTTCGTCCTTTTTTCTTTTCTTTCTGTTTCACTTCATGTGCAAACTCAACGATCTGTGCACTGTGCTTGGTAATTTTGGCTTGCAGACAGGGCACAAAAATATTGCACTTATAAAATAAGAATTTACTCACCGGTAATTCTATTTCTCATAGTCCGTAGTGGATGCTGGGGACTCCATAAGGACCATGGGGATTAGCGGCTCCACAGGAGACTGGGCACAACTATAAAGAAAGCTTTTAGACTACTGGTGTGCACTGGCTCCTCCCACTAAGACCCTCCTCCAGACCTCAGTTAGGATACTGTGCCCGGAAGAGCTGACACAATTAGGAAGGATTTTGAATCCCGGGTAAGACTCATACCAGCCACACCAATCACACCGTATAACTCGTGATACAATACCCAGTTAACAGCATGATAACAACTGAGCCTCTCAACAGATAGCTCAACAATAACCCTTTAGTTAAGCAATAACTATATACAAGTATTGCAGACAATCCGCACTTGGGATGGGCGCCCAGCATCCACTACGGACTATGAGAAATAGAATTACCGGTGAGTAAATTCTTATTTTCTCTAACGTCCTAAGTGGATGCTGGGGACTCCGTAAGGACCATGGGGATTATACCAAAGCTCCCAAACGGGCGGGAGAGTGCGGATGACTCTGCAGCACCGAATGAGAGAACTCAAGGTCCTCCTCAGCCAGGGTATCAAATTTGTAGAATTTTGCAAACGTGTTTGCCCCTGACCAAGTAGCAGCTCGGCAAAGTTGCAGAGCCGAGACCCCTCGGGCAGCCGCCCAAGAAGAGCCCACTTTCCTCGTGGAATGGGCTTTCACTGATTTAGGATGCGGCAGTCCAGCCGCAGAATGTGCAAGCTGAATCGTACTACAGATCCAGCGAGCAATAGTCTGCTTAGAAGCAGGTGCACCCAACTTGTTGGGCGCATACAGGATAAAGAGCGAGTCAGTCTTCCTGACTCCAGCTGTCCTGGAAACATAGATTTTCAGGGCCCTGACTACATCCAACAACTTGGAAGCCTCCAAGTCATTTGTAGCCGCAGGCACCACGATAGGTTGGTTCAGATGAAAAGCTGATACCACTTTGGGGAGAAACTGGGGACGAGTCCTCAATTCTGCCCTATCCATATGGAAAATCAGATAAGGGCTTTTACATGACAAAGCCGCCAATTCTGAAACACGCCTGGCCGAAGCCAAGGCCAATAACATGACCACCTTCCACGTGAGATATTTCAAATCCACGGTTTTCAGTGGCTCAAACCAATGTGACTTTAGGAAATCCAACACCACGTTGAGATCCCAAGGTGCCACTGGAGGCACAAAAGGGGGCTGAATATGCAGCACTCCCTTAACAAAAGTCTGAACTTCAGGTAGCGAAGCCAATTCTCTGGAAGAAAATCGATAGAGCTGAAATCTGGACCTTAATGGAACCCAATTTAAGGCCCATAGTCACCCCTGACTGTAGGAAGTGCAGGAATCGGCCCAGCTGAAATTCTTCCGTTGGAGCCTTCCTGGCCTCACACCACGCAACATATTTTCGCCATATGCGGTGATAATGGTTTGCGGTTACTTCTTTCCTAGCTTTTATCAGCGTAGGAATGACTTCCTCCGGAATGCCCTTTTCCTTCAGGATCCGGTGTTCAACCGCCATGCCGTCAAACGCAGCCGCGGTAAGTCTTGGAACAGACAGGGCCCCTGCTGCAGCAGGTCCTGTCTGAGCGGTAGAGGCCATGGGTCCTCTGACATCATTTCTTGAAGTTCCGGATACCACGCTCTTCTTGGCCAATCCGGAACAATGAGTATAGTTCTTACTCCTCTTCTCCTTATTATCCTCAGTACCTTTGGTATGAGAGGAAGAGGAGGGAACACATAAACCGATCGGTACACCCACGGTGTTACCAGAGCGTCCACAGCTATCGCCTGCGGGTCTCTCGACCTGGCGCAATATTTTTCTAGCTATTTGTTTAGGCGGGACGCCATCATGTCCTCCTGTGGTTTTTCCCACTGGTTTACAATCATTTGAAAGACTTCTGGATGAAGTCCCCACTCTCCCGGGTGGAGGTCGTGCCTGCTGAGGAAGTCTGCTTCCCAGTTGTCCACTCCCGGAATGAACACTGCTGACAGTGCTAACACGTGATTTTCCGCCCATCGGAGAATCCTTGTGGCTTCTGCCATCGCCGTCCTGCTTCTCGTGCCGCCCTGTCGATTTACATGGGCGACCGCCGTGATGTTGTCTGACTGGATCATTACCGGCTGGTTTTGAAGCAGGGGTTTTGCCTGACTTAGGGCATTGTAAATGGCGCTTAGTTCCAGAATATTTATGTGCAGGGAAGTCTCCTGACTTGACCATAGTCCTTGGAAGTTTCTCCCCTGTGTGACTGCTCCCCAGCCTCGAAGGCTGGCATCCGTGGTCACCAGGACCCAGTCCTGTATGCCGAATCTGCGGCCCTCCTGAAGATGAGCACTCTGCAGCCACCACAGTAGAGACACCCTTGTCCTTGGAGACAGGGTTATCAGACGATGCATCTGAAGATGCGATCCGGACCACTTGTCCAACAGGTCCCACTGCAAGGTTCTTGCATGAAACCTGCCGAATGGAATCGCTTCGTAGGAAGCTACCATTTTTCCCAGGATCCGCGTGCAATGATGCACCGACACCTGTTTTGGTTTTAGGAGGCCTCTGACTAGAGATGACAGCTCCTTGGCCTTTTCCTCCGGGAGAAACACTTTTCTCTGTTCTGTGTCCAGAACCATCCCTCGGAACTGCAGGCGTGTCGTAGGGACCAGCTGTGACTTTGGAATGTTTAGAATCCAGCCGGCTGTTGTAGCACTTCCCGAGATAGTGCTACCCCTACCAACAACTGCTCTCTGGACCTCGCCTTTATCAGGAGATCGTCCAAGTACGGGATAATTAAAACTCCCTTCCTTCGAAGGAGTATCATCATTTCCGCCATTACCTTGGTAAAGACCCTCGGAGCCGTGGAGAGACCGAACGGCAACGTCTGGAATTGGTAATGACAATCTTGTACCACAAACCTGAGGTACTCCTGGTGAGGATGGTAAATGGGGACATGCAGGTAAGCATCCATGATGTCCAGCGATACCATGTAATCTCCCTCGTCCAGGCTTGCAATAACCGCCCTGAGCGATTTCATCTTGAACTTGAATTTTTTTATATATGTGTTCAAGGATTTCAAATTTAAAATGGGTCTCACCGAACCGTCCGGTTTCGGTACCACAAACATTGTGGAATAGTAACCCCTTCCTTGTTGAAGTAGGGGCACCTTTACTATCAGTTGTTGTGAATACAGCTTTTGAATTGCCTGTAACACTGCCTCCCTGCCTGAGGGAGTGGTTGGCAAGGCAGATTTGAGGAAACGGCGGGGGGGAGACGTCTCGAATTCCAGTTTGTACCCCTGAGATACTACTTGAAGGATCCAGGGATCCACCCGTGAGCGAGCCCACTGATTGCTGAAATGTTTAAGACGGACCCCCACCGCACCTGGCTCCGCCTGTGGAGCCTCAGCGTCATGCTGTGGACTTAGAGGAAGCGGGGGAGGACTTTTGCTCCTGGGAACTGGCTGTATGCTGCAGCTTTTTCCCTCTACCTCTGCCTCTGGGCAGAAAGGACGCGCCTTTAACCCGCTTGCCCCTATTGGGCCGAAAGGACTGTACCTGATAATACGGTGCTTTCTTTGGTTGTGAGGGAACATGGGGTAAAAATGTAGACTTCCCAGCTGTTGCTGTGGAAACGAGGTCCGAGAGACCATCCCCGAACAATTCCTCACCCTTATAAGGCAGAACTTCCATGTGTCGTTTGGAATCTGCATCACCTGTCCACTGCCGAGTCCATAACCCACTCCTGGCAGAAATGGACATTGCACTAATTTTGGATGCCAGCCGGCAAATATCCCTCTGTGCATCCCTCATGTATAAAAGTGCGTCTTTTATATGCTCTACGTTAAGCAAAATAGTGTCCCTGTCTAGGGTATCTATATTTTCTGACAGGGAATCTGACCACGCAGCAGCAGCACTGCACATCCAGGCTGAGGCTATAGCCGGTCTCAGTATAACACCTGTGTGTGTATATATAGATTTCAGGATAGCCTCCTGTTTTCTATCAGCAGATTCCTTCAGGGCGGCCGTATCCGGAGACGGTAGTGCCACCTTTTTTGACAAGCGTGTGAGCGCTTTATCCACCCTAGGGGATATTTCCCAGCGTAACCTATCCTCTGGCGGGAAAGGGTACGCCATTAGTAACCTCTTAGAAATTACCAGCTTTTTATCAGGGGAAGCCCACGCTTCTTCACACACTTCATTTAATTCTTCAGATGGAGGAAAAGTTACTGGTAGTTTTTTCTCTCCAAACATTATACCCTTTTTTGTGGTACCGGGGGTAACATCAGAAATGTGCAACACATTTTTCATTGCCTCAATCATGTAACGTGTGGCCCTACTGGAAGTTACATTAGTCTCATCGTCATCGACACTGGAGCCAGTATCCGTGTCGACATCTGTGTCAACCATCTGAGGTAGCGGGCGTTTCAGAGCCCCTGATGGTTTTTGAGACGCTTGGGCAGGCACAGGCTGAGAAGCTGGCTGTCCCACATTTGGTATGTCGTCGAACCTTTTATGTAAGGAGTCGACACTATCACGTACTTCCTTCCACAGCACCATCCACTTAGGTGTCGACCCCGCAGGGGGTGACATCACATTTACAGGCATCTGCTCCGCCTCCACATAAGCCTCCTCATCAAACATGTCGACACAGCCGTACCGACACACCGCAAACACACAGGGAATGCTCTGACAGAGGACAGGACCCCACAAAGCCCTTTGGAGAGACAGAGAGAGAGTATGCCAGCACACACCAGAGCGCTATATAACACTGGGATCCCACTATCAATGAGTGTTTTCCCTATAGCTGCTTATAATATCTGTATAGCGCCTAAAATTAGTGCCCCCCCACTCTTTTTTACCCTTCTGTAGTAATCAGACTGCAGGGGAGAGCCAGGGAGCTTCCTTCCAGCGGAACTGTGAGGGAAAAATGGCGCCAGTGTGCTGAGGGAGAAGCCCCGACCCCTTTTCGGCGGACTTTCTCCCGCTTTTTCTGTAATACTGGCAGGGGTAATTTTACATCTATATAGCCTCTAGGACTATATATGATGTATATTTTGCCAGCCAAGGTGTTATTTATTGCCCTCAGGGCGCCCCCCCCAGCGCCCTGCACCCATCAGTGACCGAAGTGTGAGGTGTACATGAGGAGCAATGGCGCACAGCTGCAGTGCTGTGCGCTACCTTGGTGAAGACCAAAGTCTTCTGCCGCCGATTTTCCGGACCTGCTTCGTGCTTCTGGCTCTGTAAGGGGGACGGCGGCGCGGCTCCGGGAACGAACACCAAGGTCGGGTCCTGCGGTCGATCCCTCTGGAGCTAATGGTGTCCAGTAGCCTAAGAAGCCCAAACTACCACCTGTTAGGTAGGTTCGCTTCTTCTCCCCTTAGTCCCTCGCTGCAGTGAGTCTGTTGCCAGCAGATCTCACTGAAAATAAAAAACCTAAATATACTTTCTTTCTAGGTGCTCAGGAGAGCCCCTAGTGTGCATCCAGCTCAGCCGGGCACAAGAATCTAACTGAGGTCTGGAGGAGGGTCTTAGTGGGAGGAGCCAGTGCACACCAGTAGTCTAAAAGCTTTCTTTATAGTTGTGCCCAGTCTCCTGCGGAGCCGCTAATCCCCATGGTCCTTACGGAGTCCCCAGCATCCACTTAGGACGTTAGAGAAATGTTAGTGAAAGCACCTAATTCTGAACTCTGCAACACCGTCCAAAATTAAATAATTAAGCATTGGACTACTCAGAGATATTAGTGGACTGAAGGTAAAGTTCACATTAGTTGGTCTTTTTATGGTAGACGAAAACCAGAGCAGCAACTGGCATCTGTCTCCTAAAAGTAAAATGTATCTTCTTTTCTGACAAGAGCAGTAACTTACAGGGAGCTGAAGAGTGGAGGTGAAACGGAGGGTGAGATAGATGGATATGAGCAAGGACATAGCTACCATAGGTGCAGGGAGTGCAACTGCTATGGGGCCCAGAGCTGAGAGGGGCCCACCTTCCCTGTTACAGTTACATGTATTATATGCAGGATATTGCTACCATAGGTGCAGGGAGTGCAACTGCTATGGGGCCAAGACCTGAGAGGGGCCCACCTTCCCTGTTACAGTTACATGTATTATATGCAGGATATGGGGGTGTCGTACGGTTTGCCGGCGCTTGGGCTCCCGGCGACCAGCATACCGGCGCCGGGAGCCCGACCGCCGGCATACCGACAGCGTGGCGAGCGCAAAGGAGCCCCTTGCGGGCTCGCTGCGGGCACGGTGGCGCGATACGCGCCCCACACTATTTTATTCTCTCTCCAGGGGGGTCGTGGACCCCCACGAGGGAGAATAGTTGTCGGTATGCCGGGTGTCGGGATTCCGGCGCCGGTATACTGTGCGCCGGTATCCCGACATTCGGCATACAGAAGACCACCCGGATATAGCTACCATAGGTGCAGGGAGTGCAGCTGCTATGGGGCCCAGAGTTGAGAGGGGCCCACCTTTCCTGTCACAGTTACATGTGTTATATACATTTTCAACCATTGGGTGGTACATAGAGGCCCTTACAAACTTTTGCCTTTTGTCCTACAATAAATCTAGTTACACCCCTGGACCTGCTGATTCTGCTGTGGTATAAAATGAACTGGAGGGCATTATAATGTTACATGTAGTAATATGACCTTGGGCACTGTAATGTTGGACAATATGAAGTGGAGGCACCATAGTGTGGCATACTGTAATATGAACTGGGGGCCCTTTAATGTGGCATAATATGAACTGTGAACAATGGGGGTAATTCAGAGTTGATCGCAGCAGCAAATTTGTTAGCAGTTGGGCAAAACCATGTGCACTGCAGGTGTGGCAGATATAACATTTGCAGAGAGAGTTCGATTAGGGTGGGTTATATTGTTTCTGTGCAGGGTATATACTGACTGCTTTATTTTTACACTGCAATTTAGATTTCAGTTTGAACACACCCCACCAAAATCTAACTCTCTCTGCACATGTTATATCTGTCCCCCTGCAGTGCACATGGTTTTGCCCAACTGCTAACATAGTTGCTGCTGCGATCAACTCTGAATTAGGCCCAATGTACATATAGTAATGTGAATTAGGGGTACTGTATTGCATAATATGTACTGGCAGCCCTACAATGTGACATATTATGGTCTATAAAATAAACAAGGGCAGTTCTATAGGGGATAACATTAAATAAGGCACTACTATAGTTCAGTAAGTAAACTAGGACACTATTATGGGGAATACAAATAACTGCTGCAGAGATGTGTCTCTCTAGAAGCATTGGGACAGGGGCCCCTTCAAAATGTTGCTATGGGGGCCACACATTTCTGGTTATGTCCCTGGATATGAGATACAGTAGGCAAAGCATTTAGATGGAGTTTGATATAAATATAGATAGACCTAATACATAGATAAAGGTTAGAAATATATACATGTAATAGACACAAGGGGGTAAATTTACTAAGATGGGAGTTCTATTTAAGATGAGATGTTGCCCATAGCAACCAATCAGATTACAGTTATTATCTTCTAGAAAGTGCTAGATAAATGAGAAGTAGAAGCTGATTGGTTGCTATGGGAAACATCCCATCTTAAATAGACCTCCCATCTTAGTAAATTTACCCCTAGGAGAGAAAGAAAGAAAGAAAGAAAGAAAGAAAGAAAGAAAGAAGGTAGGTAAGCTTATTTTGTGGTATTACAAGTCTCACTGATAATGTACATGGTAGATTTCTAAGTTTAAGTTACAAACGCTTTTTAGTACCATTCACTTTACAGGGTGTATCCAATGGAGGCAATCAGGGCAGAAGAATATTAGTAGTGTGGCAGAATCAATAGTGCTAGAGATTATGGGGACAGCTGCTTTTTGGAGCACCTGCCCCATATTAGAGCATTATTTAAGCTCCATTAGTAATTTACCTGTCAACGCAACTTGTGGTAAGTCAGATACATAATTAAGGTGGGCAGATGGGGCACAATGATGAATTAGCCCCTAAAGAATCTGATTGCATGCAGAGATGAGTTAGCTGAACTTTGTTATCATTGCTCATTCGTGGCACTAAGACTGGGGTATTATCTATAAAAACCTATGGAGGTGCGAGCAGAAATCAGGCAAACATAATTGTGCTTATGTGCTCAGTATGAGCAGCCATCTAACTAATATGCTCATTTGACTTAGCACTGTTTGAATAGGAAACACAAGTTATGATTAATGAAATAAAAAAAGTGCATTTAAAAAAAATAATATTAATAATATAAACATTTTAATAACTGAATTAAAATAATATTACACAGACCATATTTGTGAACATTTATTATAACGGGTGCATACTATAAATCTGCTGTAATGTATAGCAACCATACAGAAACTCTGTTCCAATTTTTTAATGTTACCAGAAAAATGATTTCCAGTACTTTGTTGTCAGTTACAGCAGCTCACATGGTGCCAGTTTCCATAAATATGCATCTTTTTGTTTCCTGTATTTAGAGTGTAAGGTCCGTTAGAGTTCTACTGTATGTGGTACTTATACTGTACATTCCAGTTCTCTAAATGAAGAAATCCCTGACAGAGTGTTGTCATATATCTGCTCCTCTATTTAATATACAGCGTTGCAAATATTCTTTCATAAAAGTGAAACCTGTATATCTCCATCACATCAACAATCACCATAATCCTCCACCCCCCCCCCCCCTTATGTGACCTCTCTAATCTTCAACCTCCAACACACTGATCCCAATGATCCTTCCTCTCCTGTATACAAGCGGCAGTGTAATCCCTCCATGCTCTCAAGGTTTTGCATTAGAAATTCACTCTCTTCCTTGTGACTATGTACAGTTTTATGACAAGAGGCCTACAAAAAGTTTACTGTTTCCACTGCTTCACAGCTAAAGGTTAAATGTACGGAAATTACTGCTCAGCTATCATAGTTATTTTTATTTTTATTAAAATCTTTATAAAGATACACTTGCATGCAGGGCCCTCTTAAGGTGTGTACACACAGTGAGATTCGGGCTAACCCCGATTCTCACTGTGCGATAGGGACTAGGTCGGTATCGCAAGCCTAGATGACTGTGCTTGCGATGCTGACAATGTACGATTTTGGCTAAGTGTCAATTTTGACTATACTTTTATACTAGATAGTCAAATTGACTTGCCTGTACAGTCTATCTAGGCTTGCGATACCGACCTCGCCGGACCGCGCATCGGTATCGCATCGGGATCGCAAGGTGACTTTCACCTTGCGATCTGCACTAACTTTTCTTGCGATTTTGACTATATAGTCAAATCGAAAGAAAAAAATCTTACCGTGTGTACCCCCCTTAACATCTCGGTATGTCTTCAGATGCATAGGGAGGAATTTAGTTACCAGCGAAGGGTGCAAATTACAGTTTCCATGGCATTTAAACTGTGGCGTTGGCAGCCCATCTCACAATCTTTGCCCTGACTGGTTGAATGCCCAATTCACACAAAAGTACTCGCTACCCTATAGGGGCGAGCACTTTTGTGTGATATCCCTCTGCCATAAAGGGCTGCAGCTCATTCGGCAGGACGAATGCATTCGGCCACAATTCAGTCTCCAGAGTGGGTAAGCAGTGGGTTTGGTTTTAGTCAGATTCCCAGCAGGTTTGGCACTCATTGATTTACTAAAGCAAATCGGTCAGAACACTCACTTTACACCACAACAGAACACCAGCTTACCATTGATGTTATCTTAACTAATAGAATACAAATCCCAAATTTACTAAGCATCAGTTTTAAAAACATATAAAATTCTACGGCAAACCTTCCTCTGCAAGGTAATTATCTGTGCAGGCTATGTTGTTGATTTTGATTCAAAATGACAGTAAGATTTTTTTGATTAAACTCTCCCCCTCCTGAGGTTTGAACAAAAAGCCTTGTTAATGCTTTTCATATCCCATATTTACAATGGAAAATACAGTTTACCAGAAAAAAGATCTTAGATGGTAGTCCTGCGCTTGAAAATAAAAGTGGCTCTATATACTAAAACCAGTATATAAAGCAATAAGAGCGCTAAAGGGTGTATATAGTGGCACCTGTAAGGAAAAAAACATTGGTTGGCAGCAATGTTTGCATCTCCTTTCTAGGAATATGTGTGGAGAGCCGGTAAAAGGTAGTAAAAATTAAGTCCATAAAATCTGTTTTTTAACTGTCCCCGACTTTCCCTACCTGGAGACTGATGCGTCTGGGCCGCGATTGGCCACTGCTTGTGACATCACCGGAAGTGAAAGTCTATGTTTCCCCAAAGTCCCCTGGCAACCAACGCGTTTCATGCCCTTCCTAAGCACTTTGTCAAGGATAGTAGTGGTCTAGATAGAGGCTCCATAAATAGTGTTTTAAAATAAAAAAACTTTATAGTTCCAATTCAAATAAAACCGGAAGTCTGTCTGGAAGTAGTATAAAAAAAGCAGTATTCGCATGTTATGGGGAAGTTAAAAATAAAAAAAATTTGGTGCCATTATACATATAATAAATTGTATTATGTATAAAGTTAATGTGGGTTATTCAAACCACGTTAAACATTTTGCGGCTAATTGAATTTGGCCCCTAGTATTATCAATCCTACCACAGCTAACAATACAGAGGCAGGAGCAGTTTTTCATTTTATAGGATAACTCAGGGGTCTATTCATGAAGCACTGAAAAGTGTGGAGAAGGGAACCTGTGGAGAAGTTGCCCATGGCAACCAATCAGCTGCTCTGTTTAATTATATAGTATGCAAATTATAAATGCTGCGTCAATGCTGATTGGTTGCCCTGGGCAACTTCTCCACTAGCTCTCTTCTCCACACTTTTCACTGCTCCATGAATAGACCCCTAAATTTGTAACGTAAAGTAATTAAATTCATTTGTAACAGCTACCATTTACAGTAATTGTATATTAATCCATCCATCAATCAATCAATCAATCAATCAATCAATCAATCCGTAATAAGATATCAGTGGCAAACACTAACATAAAACTCAACTGTCTACATTTTGATTGTCAACAATTGGAATCAGTCAACATCTTCATTGTAGACAATGTGACTTCATACCATTTAAAGCAGTAATAATTGCCAAACTAGTTTTGCCTTGTAAAATATTGCCTCTTTAAATCAGCAGCTGCCTGCTACTTCCAAATGATTAGATTTATCCCGTAAGTTCTCTCTGCATTGCAACATGTATTATATTATCATTGGTTTAAGTACACCATAAACTTACTGGACATAGAGAAACTATATTTAAAAAATATGCTTCTAGTTTTGCATATACTGTATACAAGTGGTTCTCAAACTCGGTCCTCAGGACCCCAAATAAGTCACGTTTTCCAGGACCCCAAACAAGTCCCATTTTCCATTCATTAGTCACTGACACAATTTACAAAGATCCACAGGTGGAGCTACTGTAATTATAAAATGTATAATTCTGTGAATAGACTTGGAAAACATGAACTGGGGTCCTGAGAACCGAGTTTGAGAATATATGTTATAAACAGTTGAAGAGAAATATAAAATCCATATTTCTTGTGCAAACCTATAACATTTTTTTTTTTTTTTCCAGTTAATCTCTAATGGGTAATAAAATATGAACGTGCAGTGTTAATGTAAAGTGCAAATGAAAACTATTTTACTCTCCAATCAAAGGGTAATAAGAAGTGCTATTTACGTAGAGAAATATATTTTCTTTAGTAGTAATGTGTTTCTGGTTTTCTGGTGACATTTTTACTGGCATTCACGTCTTAGCACAATGTGATTGGTTTTGGAATGAGTCATGTAAGGAAGATGATTATCTGGTTCTAAAGTCTTATTTCAAATATTTTCTGCTCCGGAGGCACACATAAGTGGTGCCTTTAATTTGCTATTTGCAGGTTCAATGTGCTCCTAATTAGGAGTGCTGATTGAATAGAGCAGTGGTATGCTGGCAATAGGGTGCTACAGGAATTATGAACACCTGGGAATATCGATAACAAATTTTAGTGTTGTGTTTATACACAAGAAAATATATTGCCCTCTGTGGATTGGCCTTTATATGCTGCATGCTGTGATGGAGATTTATGCCTGGTTGTTGTGACACTGTAGTCAGGGGCGGGTGAAGACTTGGGGGAGGGGGCCCTGGGCACTTAAAACAGGGGGGCCCTGGGAAAGGGGGGTGCATATTACATTTACATACCTGCCTGCATGACCCATTCCAAGAGGGACAAATTCTCTCTACCTGGACTTCCCTCTTAATATATGAATGGCGTCACTTGTATTGAACTATTTAATGGATAAGGAAGGTATTTCAACAGAGGGGATTGCAACCCTAAATTAAGAAGGAAGTTCAGGTAGAGAGCATTTTGTCCCTTCTGGAATGGGTCATGTTGAGAGGTATGGATTGTGTATATTAAATTTAAACCAATTTTACATTTAAACTAATAGTTAATAATGCCTGGGTACTGTTTATAGCTCCACCTAATTGAGAGACAACTATTTTATAAAGTTTTCTTGTAGTGAAACAAAGACAACTTAAATAACCTTAAAATACACACAGAAAAATATACAGTAGTTCTCTGCCCCCTCCTATCTCTACTCTGGTCAGAAAGCTCGGTTGGTAGCTCATGAAGGTAGCTCAATACTCCTGTGTCTCTGCCTGCACTGCATACTGTCCTGACCACATTCTGGCTGCCTGGTTCTGCTGCTGCACAAGAGGGAGAGCTAGTGATGTCAGTGTGTTCTGGCAAGGGGGCACCTTGACAGAGAAGGGCACATGGTACAGTATGCCTTGAGCCCCCACCTTAATCTGGCTATGGCTGTAGTCTTCTTAAAGAAGTAGCTCCTCAGTATTGTTACTACTCTCCTTCATAAGATCCTTTACCATGTATAAAGTAGGAGAAAAGAAAACTCATTTTCTGGGGCACTTTTGGGCAGAAATTGTCATATTTTAAAATGTAACCTTTATTAATCTCTTTGTAAATAATATATACTTGTATTATAGACTGACAAACATGTATAGGTAAAATGTGAAATTTAAATAAATGCGTCTAGGTGCATATATCCTATTGAAAAGATTCTCTGATCTCAGGATTGTCAAAATATGAGTACGATTGTGACATCCATAAGTTGATTTATAAATATTTTGTGTGAAAGTTATTAATATTTAAAAACCATTGCAATTGTTAATGTAACCGGACGCAACTCTGATGAGAAGTGCGATACTAAACCTTAAATGAACACGTTACAAGTGTACTGCACTCCAACCCGCAAAACATTTAATAAAGAGAAAAGGGGAAAACAGATACAGAATGCAGTAACAATTGATCAAACCATAAACACCAATATACAGAGAAATGCAAGTATAGTATAATATACCAATAGGGGCTTACAGGTAACAGACCAAATACATATGCTGCGCCACTTGATTCCAGGCCTCAGTTGTCTAGCAAGATAACCTCTGAGAAAAGGTGACTCTAACCTGGGCCAGGTGCGTGTCCTTTAATACAAAGTTCCAAAAACAGTACTATGGGGAATGTAAGATCTCCTTCCATTGGTCCAAGGGCGGGACATATTCAGTACACCATGGGTTGTTGGTCAGTTCGAATACTGGGCGATGCCTAATCTTGGGATGTGATTACAGTTGTTTACCTCTGAGCTCCCGCCTAGAGACCAGTTCAAACCGACCACAGTATCATACAAGAATATACATGAATCCGGTATCACTAATAACTTGTTGCCGCAATATGTCACAATATCCTTGCAACCACCAGATTATTACTTATGTGACTCTGAACAATTTGATCCCACACATGGCGTCCTTATGCAGTCCCATCTCTGTACTACATGTATGGCTGGATATCTAATGAAACAATACATATATATATATATATATATATATATATATACAGTTCTAGCGTGGACTGGCACTCCCACTGTTGGAGGACAATGTGCCCCGGTGCCCTCTGGTACAAATAAGTTAGACAAAAGGCAATAAAGCAATCAGTGGCACTCAGGGTCTTGTTGTAGCAAACGGGTGTATTGAAAAAATCACTACATGAATCCCAACGTTTCGGGACAAACACGTCCCTTTGTCAAGGTCAAGGTTATTCACCTTGACAAAGGGACGTGTTTGTCCCGAAACGTTGGGATTCAAGTAGTGATTTTTTCAATACACCCGTTTGCTACAACAAGACCCTGAGTGCCGCTGATTGCTTTATTGCCTTTCGTCTATATATATATATATATATATGTATATACACACACACACACACACACACACACACACACACACACTTGTCCAGCTGTGTAAAGACTATGCCAGTATACATAATACATAAAACATATCACTATTAATTCAAATACCAATGTCTGGTTTATATTGAATATCACTTCATGGTCGCCTGGCTTAGAACAATTAAGAAGCACACAGGATTCTGATATGTGCATGAATGCGTGTTAAGCACACATTCAGGAATCTACATATCTTTAGCAATTGTATGGTATCTGGCTTCTTGTTTGTTAGAGACAATGACAGCTCAGGCTCACCTGACTCACCACCAAGTCCCAATTGTTCATGGTAACAATTGAGGCAAACAACGGTATTTACAAATTCAATCAGTCAAAGGTCTATCTTCCATGGACATAATACCTGTTTGGACAGAGCAATCTGATATGTTTTAAGACACTATAAAAATTTGTATTTCTGGCTGTAACACATTTGATTGTATATTTTCTGTAAGTAAGAAATATCTGCTATTGTGTTACAGTATGATATTTATTAACAAATGCGCACAGTAATGTGCACAGTAACTTGCCATTACGATTATTCGCGCCCTACCGTATTACCTATAGCATGCGTATTTGATGCATGCATCGTAGACACATCCATTAGTAAATGCCATAGTGTATTCTAAATATCGAAATATGCAATTTGACAATTGATTCCATTAAGATCCAGCTATACACTTAAAGCAGAGTCCAAGAGGCACTTTTCAAAATAGTGAATTAAAGAACCTTGAAACTCAATCAAAGCTTAATTCCTGATCCTGTTAGGTTATCTTACTATTTATACAATGATAACAAAATTACATTAATGGGGATGGTATCAGGATCCCAGCGCTTGGGATGCCGGCAGTCAGATTACAGACAGCGGCATCCCGTCACTTAGGATCCCGACACCGACTTGGTAAGTATAGAACCCCTAATTTCCAACCCCCCCCTGTGTGTCTCTGTGTGTGTGTGTTTCTGTCTGTCTATGGGGCATTGTGTGTGTGTGTATGGAACAGTGTGTGTGGTGGGGGGCCTGCCTAATTTGTCAGTCCTGAGCCCCATTATTTCTGATGGCAGACCTGTCTGTACCCATACTTACTCAGGGTTGCAAGTAATTCACAAGAAATTTAATTGAACCCTTGGAGTTACAGAACATAGCCTATACAGCATGACCACATTTGTAATATAACATTAGAGTAACAATCATTACTTGAATCACAAAAAAGGGTAAAAATCACCAATTAGGTAAGTGTAGGCCATCAACCATCAGGGGCTTTCAATTAAGTCATCATAGGGAGTGGTGGAGTTAAGAGAGAGTGTGTCTTCCTTGTCAAAGATGAACTCATGCAAGGAAAACCACCTTATCAAGGGTGTGTGCAGATGTGGATTATAGAACCCCCAAGGTGTCCATTTCAAAATAATAATTCAGGAGCAGCTCTTCCAAATCTCAGAATGGTCACCTCAGCAGCCACTGGAATATGACCTGAAATGTAACACTTATTGTATGATTTGAAAAAGAATGGAGAGAAATACAAGACATGGTACAGGTCAAAGAATTCTAACTGTCTCCTTCAGCAGAGTCACAGTACACAATCAGGGTCCAATAGAATAGTCAGGTAAGCCAAAGATCAAGGTCACAGCCAAGTATACAGGAGCATGGTAAGTAGTGATGTGCACCGGAAATTTTTCGGGTTTTGTGTTTTGGTTTTGGATTCGGTTCCGCGGCCGTGTTTTGGATTCAGACGCGTTTTGGCAAAACCTCCCTGAAAATTTTTTGTCGGATTCGGGTGTTTTTTTACAAAAAACCCTCACAAAAAGCTTAAATCATAGAATTTGGGGGTCATTTTGATTCCATAGTATTATTAACCTCAATAACCATAATTTCCACTCATTTTCAGTCTATTCTGAACACCTCACACCTCACAATATTATTTTTAGTCCTAAAATTTGCACAGAGGTCGCTGGATGACTAAGCTAAGCGACCCAAGTGGCCGACACAAACACCTGGCCCATCTAGGAGTGGCGCTGCAGTGTCAGACAGGATGGCACTTAAAAAAAATAGTCCCCAAACAGCACATGATGCAAAGAAAAAAAGAGGCGCAATGAGGTAGCTGTGTGACTAAGCTAAGCGACCCAAGTGGCCGACACAAACACCTGGCCCATCTAGGAGTGGCACTGCAGTGTCAGACAGGATGTCAGATTTAAAAAATAGTCCCCAAACAGCACATGATGCAAAGAAAAAAAGAGGTGCACCAAGGTCACTGGATGGCTAAGCTAAGCGACCCAAGTGGCCGACACAAACACCTGGCCCATCTAGGAGTGGCACTGCAGTGTCAGGCAGGATGGCACTTCAAAAAAATAGTCCCCAAACAGCACATGATGCAAAGAAAAAAGGAGGTGCAATGAGGTAGCTGTGTGACTAAACTAAGTGACCCAAGTGGCCGACACAAACACCTGGCCCATCTAGGAGTGGCACTGCAGTGTCGGACAGGATGGCAGATTTAAAAAATAGTCCCCAAACAGCACATGATGCAAAGAAAAAAAGAGGTGCACCAAGGTCGCTGGATGGCTAACCTAAGCGACCCAAGTGGCCGACACAAACACCTGGCCCATCTAGGAGTGGCACTGCAGTGTCAGACAGGATGGCAGATTTAAAAAATAGTCCCCAAACAGCACATGATGCAAAGAAAAAAAGAAGTGCACCAAGGTCGCTGGATGGCTAAGCTAAGCGACACAAGTGGCCGACACAAACACCTGGCCCATCTAGGAGTGGCACTGCAGTGTCAGGCAGGATGGCACTTCAAAAAAATAGTCCCCAAACAGCACATGATGCAAAGAAAAATGAAAGAAAAAAGAGGTGCAAGATGGAATTGTCCTTGGGCCCTCCCACCCACCCTTATGTTGTATAAACAGGACATGCACACTTTAACAAACCCATCATTTCAGCGACAGGGTCTGCCACACAACTGTGACTGAAATGACTGGTTGGTTTGGGCCCCCACCAAAAAAGAAGCAATCAATCTCTCCTTGCACAAACTGGCTCTACAGAGGCAAGATGTCCACCTCCTCCTCATCGGTCCGATTCCTCACCCCTTTCACTGTGTACATCCCCCTCCTCACAGATTATTAATTCGTCCCCACTGGAATCCACCATCTCAGGTCCCTGTGTAATTTCTGGAGGCAATTGCTGGTGAATGTCTCCACGGAGGAATTGATTATAATTCATTTTGATGAACATCATCTTCTCCACATTTTCTGGAAGTAACCTCGTACGCCGATTGCTGACAAGGTGAGCGGCTGCACTAAACACTCTTTCGGAGTACACACTGGGGGGGGGGGGGGGGCAACTTAGGTAAAATAAAGCCAGTTTGTGCAAGGGCCTCCAAATTGCCTCTTTTTCCTGCCAGTATACGTACGGACTGTCTGACGTTCCTACTTGGATGCGGTCACTCATATAATCCTCCACCATTCTTTCAATGGTGACAGAATCATATGCAGTGACAGTAGACAACATGTCAGTAATCGTTGGCAGGTCCTTCAGTCCGGACCAGATGTCAGCACTCGCTCCAGACTGTCCTGCATCACCGTCAGCGGGTGGGCTCGGAATTCTTAGCCTTTTCCTCGCAGCCCCAGTTGCGGGAGAATGTGAAGGAGGAGCTGTTGACGGGTCACGTTCCGCTTGACTTGACAATTTTCTCACCAGCAGGTCTTTGAACCTCTGCAGACTTGTGTCTGCCGGAAAGAGAGATACAACGTAGGTTTTAAATCTAGGATCGAGCACGGTGGCCAAAATGTAGTGCTCTGATTTCAGCAGATTGACCACCCGTGAATCCTGGTTAAGCGAATTAAGGGCTCCATCCACAAGTC
This sequence comes from Pseudophryne corroboree, assembly GCF_028390025.1. Taxonomy (NCBI): domain Eukaryota; kingdom Metazoa; phylum Chordata; class Amphibia; order Anura; family Myobatrachidae; genus Pseudophryne; species Pseudophryne corroboree. Next base: position 80,143,368 of record NC_086455.1, on the reverse strand, counting down.
CCACATGCCTAGCGGAATCACTCTGTTTTAGCTCCTCCTTCAATGTCTCCAGCTTCTTCTGCAAAAGCCTGATGAGGGGAATGACCTGACTCAGGCTGGCAGTGTCTGAACTGACTTCACGTGTGGCAAGTTCAAAGGGTTGCAGAACCTTGCACAATGTTGAAATCATTCTCCATTGCGCTTGAGTCAGGTGCATTCCCCCTCCTTTGCCTATATCGTGGGCAGATGTATAGGCTTGAATGGCCTTTTGCTGCTCCTCCATCCTTTGAAGCATATAGAGGGTTGAATTCCACCTCGTTACCACCTCTTGCTTCAGATGATGGCAGGGCAGGTTCAGGACTGTTTGCTGGTGCTCCAGTCTTCGGCACGCGGTGGCTGAATGCCGAAAGTGGCCCGCAAATCTTCGGGCCACCGACAGCATCTCTTGCACGCCCCTGTCGTTTTTTAAATAATTCTGCACCACCAAATTCAATGTATGTGCAAAACATGGGACGTGCTGGAATTTGCCCAGATGTAATGCACGCACAATATTGGTGGCGTTGTCCGATGTCACAAATCCCCAGGAGAGTCCAATTGGGGTAAGCCATTCTGCGATAATGTTCCTCAGTTTCCGTAAAAGGTTGTCAGCTGTGTGCCTCTTATGGAAAGCGGTGATACAAAGCGTAGCCTGCCTAGGAACGAGTTGGCGTTTGCGAGATGCTGCTACTGGTGCCGCCGCTGCTGTTCTTGCTGCGGGAGGCAATACATCTACCCAGTGGGCTGTCACAGTCATATAGTCCTGAGTCTGCCCTGCTCCACTTGTCCACATGTCCGTGGTTAAGTGGACATTGGGTACAACTGCATTTTTTAGGACACTGGTGAGTCTTTTTCTGAGGTCTGTGTACATTTTCGGTATCGCCTGCCTAGAGAAATGGAACCTAGATGGTATTTGATACCGGGGACACAGTACCTAAATCAAGTCTCTAGTTGCCTGTGAATTAACGGTGGATACCGGAAACACGTTTCTCACCACCCAGGCTGCCAAGGCCTGAGTTATCCGCTTTGCAACAGGATGACCGCTGTGATATTTCATCTTCCTCACAAAGGACTGTTGGACAGTCAATTGCTTACTGGAAGTAGTACAAGTGGTCTTCCGACTACCCCTCTGGGATGACGATCGACTCTCAGCAGCAACAACAGCAGCGCCAGCAGCAGTAGGCGTTACACTCAAGGATATGCTCCTGAGGAAGCTGGTAGTGATCAGACCAGCGAAACGCGTTGAGCTACACTCTGCAGGGCCACTGGCATTGGATTCATTCTAACAGATTCCCTGGTGATATATGGACTCTCTGCATCCACTGGAAAAGAATCCAAGACAAGTTCTTCACAGACCCGGATCCTTCCCTGTTGCCATCTGGATCTTACTTGCATAAAGATACCTAGGGGGACTTATATCCGGAAGCAAGTCTGGTAACGAATTGTGTCACATAAATGACTTGTCAGTAATGTAGAAATAAGAGTCTTAGCCAGAGCCGTGGACACTATATACAATCATAAAAAAATAGTGCTATCCTGCATTTTTCTCACGAATCTCAGCAATTGCTATATTCATAATACTTTCACCTTTAGAGGAATGGGAGTTTTTATTTTATCATGAATGTATTAATAAATTAAGTGTTTTATTTTCTATATTGCAATTTCATTATTTGACCAACAGCCGGCGCCAGTATAATTCCTTTATCCTGTTTATCTATTTTGGGGAACTGACCTTCCTTATACAGGCTGCCGTTGTCAGCGCACTCTTTTATTTATTTTTTCCTATTTTTTATTTTTTTCTTGTTACACTCAAGGATGCATCGGAGGAATCCCAGGCAGGAGAGGACTCGTCAGACTTGACAGTGACATGGCCTGCAGGACTATTGGCTTTCCTGTGTAAGGAGGAAATTGACACTGAGGGAGTTGGTGGTGTGGTTTGCAGGAGCTTGGTTACAAGAGGAAGGGATTTAGTGGTCAGTGGACTGCTTCCGCTGTCATCCAAAGTTTTTGAACTTGTGACGGACTTCTGATGAATGCGGTCCAGGTGACGTATAAGGGAGGATGTTCCTAGGTGGTTAACGTCCTTACCCCTACTTATTACAGCTTGACAAAGGCAACACATGCCTTGACACCTGTTGTCCGCATTTGTGTTGAAATAATTCCACACCGAAGAGGTGATTTTTTTTTTTGTATTTTGACCAGGCATATCAATGGTCATATTCGTCCCACGGACAACAGGTGTCTCCCCGGGTGCCTGACTTAAACGAACCACCTCACCATCAGAATCCTCCTTGTCAATTTCCTCCCCAGCGCCAGCAACACCCATATCCTCATCCTGGTGTACTTCAACAGTGACATCTTCAATTTGACTATCAGTAACTGGACTGCGGGTGCTCCTTCCAGCACTTGCAGGGGGCGTGCAAATGGTGGAAGGCGCAACCTCTTCCCGTCCAGTGTTGGGAAGGTGAGGCATCGCAACCGACACAATTGGACTCTCCTTGGGGATTTGTGATTTAGAAGAACGCACAGTTCTTTGCTGTGCTTTTGCCATCTTAACTCTTTTAAGTTTTCTAGCAGGAGGATGAGTGCTTCCATCCTCAGGTGAAGCTGAACCATTAGCCTTGAACATAGGCCAAGGCCTCAGCCGTTCCTTGCCACTCCGTGTCGTAAATGGCACATTGGCAAGTTTACGCTTCTCCTCAGACGATTTTGATTTAGATTTTTGGGTCATTTTACTGAGCTTTATTTTTTGGGATTTTACATGCTCTCTACTATGACATTGGGCATCGGCCTTGGCAAACGACGTTGATGGCATTTCATCATCTCGGCCATGACTAGTGGCAGCAGCTTCAGCACGAGGTGGAAGTGGATCTTGATCTTTCCCTATTTTACCCTCCACATTTTTGTTCTCCATTTTTTAATGTGTGGAATTATATGCCAGTAATATATCAATAGCAATGGCCTACTACTATATATACTGCGCACAACTGAAATGCACCACAGGTATGGATGGATAGTATACTTGACGACACAGAGGTAGGTAGAGCAGTGGCCTACTGTACCGTACTGCTATATATTATATATACTGGTGGTTAGCAAACTGTGCAAAACTGAAATGCACCACAGGTATGGATGGATAGTATACTTGACGACACAGAGGTAGGTAGAGCAGTGGCCTACTGTACCGTACTGCTATATATTATATATACTGGTGGTCAGCAAACTGTGCAAAACTGAAATGCACCACAGGTATGGATGGATAGTATACTTGACAACACAGAGGTAGGTAGAGCAGTGGCCTACTGTACCGTACTGCTATATATTATATATACTGGTGGTTAGCAAACTGTGCAAAACTGAAATGCACCACAGGTATGGATGGATAGTATACTTGACGACACAGAGGTAGGTAGAGCAGTGGCCTACTGTACCGTACTGCTATATATTATATATACTGGTGGTCAGCAAACTGTGCAAAACTGAAATGCACCACAGGTATGGATGGATAGTATACTTGACGACACAGAGGTAGGTAGAGCAGTGGCCTACTGTACCGTACTGCTATATATTATATATACTGGTGGTCAGCAAACCGTGCAAAACTGAAATGCACCACAGGTATGGATGGATAGTATACTTGACAACACAGAGGTAGGTTGAGCAGTGGCCTACTGTACCGTACTGCTATATATTATATATACTGGTGGTCAGCAAACTGTGCAAAACTGAAATGCACCACAGGTATGGATGGATAGTATACTTGATGACACAGAGGTAGGTAGAGCAGTGGCCTACTGTACCGTACTGCTATATATTATATATACTGGTGGTCAGCAAACTGTGCAAAACTGAAATGCACCACAGGTATGGATGGATAGTATACTTGACGACACAGAGGTAGGTAGAGCAGTGGCCTACAGTACGGTACTGCTATATATTATATATACTGGTGGTCAGCAAACTGTGCAAAACTGAAATGCACCACAGGTATGGATGGATAGTATACTTGACGACACAGAGGTAGGTAGAGCAGTGGCCTACTGTACCATACTGCTATATATTATATATACTGGTGGTCAGCAAACTGTGCAAAACTGAAATGCACCACAGGTATGGATGGATAGTATACTTGACGACACAGAGGTAGGTAGAGCAGTGGCCTTCTGTACCGTACTGCTATATATTATATATACTGGTGGTCAGCAAACTGTGCAAAACTGAAATACACCACAGGTATTGAGAAGTTCAATAGACTTCTTGGAAAGCAGCCACTAACCCCTATTGCACACTGTAACTGAAGCCGCTGCGGCCGCTGTAATAAATCCTTTACCTACGTACTCTGTCCCAGTTAGCGTACACAGTCCCGTACTGTGCACGCACTTTGCGTACACACGCCGGAATAGCCGTGCAGCTTACACTCAGTGCATACACACAGACCGACACGCTGAGAGCACGAGGCAGCTCTAGGTGTGGCAATTACACTATACAAACGCTCAACAGAAACTGAATGCGACACCAGTATTTGATTGTATGTTGTGGTCCAAAGCAGCAACAAGTAATAATATATTTGTAAAAGGGGATTACAATAAGTTAAAATATAAATGGTACAACACAATACAATTCAATCACAGAGAGAGAGAGAGTCACACCCAATGATACGTACGTTTGTTCGCCTGCGCAACCCGGATCCGGTCCTCTAGTCGATCTGGCAAGATGACCTTAGAGCAAGAGAGAGAGAGTGACCGGCCCAGGTGCAAGGTTTATATACCCTTGCCCAAAATACAATACAATGGGGTTGTATGCTCTCCACCGATTGGTTGGAGGGATGGTCGTTTACAGTACAGGAGAGGTCATTGGTCGGTTTGAAGAGATGGGCAATGCCTTGATCCAGGGGTGTGTACTGCTGGTCAGCTCTGGATTCCCACCGCATACCAAGTACATAATAAACACAAATATACCTTTAATCTGCCTTTGCGAATAACTATTCGCAACGACATGCGATCTTCTCCAAACCAACACCGGATTATTACTCATAATTATCCGAACACGTAGATACCATGCATGATGCTCTGATCAGTTACTGTCCCCTTGCATACTGTAAAGGTGTATAATTCCCTTGTTGTGCCTTGCAAATAAGTTAAAGTTGCATGAGGGGAAAGGGGAGATTATGTGTAATGTGTGTACTAAGTTTGGGAAATATGTAATGTGTGACAGATATTTCCATGTTCATTAGGTTACTTTGTTATGTTATCTCCAAGCAACATGATCCTACACATGAAATGACCAACCATTCTGAAGATACACACAAATATATATATATATATATATATATATATATATATAATTCCAAGAGTTTTGACTTTAAATGTTATACCTCTGATCTATATAAATGTAAGTTGTCAGCTGTTAGTGATTTGTATCAGCAAGGCTTGTGTTCTTTGTATAGTATATTTGTCTCCTATTGTCCTGGTTTCTATTAAACAATGATAGTCTGGTTTTGGTTGTCTTCAGTATACACTCTGAAACAATAAGGATAACTAGAGATATTTACTTTCCTCACAGATCAGGGTGCCTGTTTCATGATCACAAACCTTTGCGTAAACAAGACATGTCTTGATATATTCAAGACATTGTTTTAGAAGAATTTGTATGTGTGGTTTCATTAGCTTGTGTGTGAACAGTAACTTGCCTTTGAAGATTACACAGTCTGTACAAATTCTGTACTATAAGGATAGAATATGGAACATGGCTTTGGGGGCCTTTCTATGCGTTTGCGTATGTCACCGTATTTACCCATACCCCACGCTAATACGCAGGGCTTCACGAGCCAATGTATGCAGCGTCCGGGTCTGCGCACGCACGGCTAATACGCAACCGCACAGAAGCCACTCTGAATGGTGTCTGTATGTGTAGTGCGGGTTTGTAATATTTTCCGACTTCGACAGTCCACCCTTTGGCAGTCCACAATAACTGCCATAATTAATATGCAGAAAATATTTACATAATAATACATAAATACAGTGTTTAGAGTATGCACCTTGAAGGGAGAGAAAAAGTCATAGGTGAGAAAATGTGTGGCCTATTGTGATAGGAAAAAGCGTGTATGTATGAGTAAATGCTTGAGGGGAATGTATCATCGTGCAGTGTAAGCTTCTAGGTTTTGCGAAGTATTCATTATATTCCTTCTCATCCCGTTTTAAGGGTCTGTACATGGTCCAACAAACTCCACCGAGCTATATGATAAATGGGGAGCACATTTATCTGATGATACATCGTGGGGATCCATATGTGTGAGCAATTATGTGTCCCTATTATCTAATGACTATGTGTGTTTCACTAACCTAGCCCTACAGAGATGAACAGAAGACATGTAATGGTACATACAACAATAAAATGACATTTTTGGTGATTGATGAGTTGGGTTCCGGTTTGTGGATTTCCTATTTCTGATGCTAGCCTTGGTGAAAGTGATACACTGATACTGGGGTCCTACCAACCCGTACTCTCCATCAGAACTCACTCCAGATCCTTGCTCCACCTCTCTGGGACCCTCACAAAAACAAGTTGTCCTTATTAAAACCAAAGTCCCTAACAGAAGCCGAAACGCAGTCTCTTGTAACCGATCCATTTTGTTAGGGGAAAGGAGGAAAATAAGAAGGAGAAAAGAAAGGAAAAATACAGGGGGAGGTGAAAAAAAAGAAAAACTGGTGCGACAACCTTCCTTGATCTTTGTTAACCGTCTCTGGCTGCACCAGTCGTCTTTGCTCTTTCCGTTCCCTACGCTCGGGTGCCGCTCAACAGTCTTGCCTTTTTAGTTCTCCCGGAATAGCTGCTCCAGCGATACAAGGTTCTCTTCACCTTTCTCCTTATCACGAGCTGTCTCCGGGTCTGTAACTTTCTTGCAATGGGACGAGTGGACCCAAGTCTCTCTTTCGCCGACCTTTAGTGCTGTTGTACTGGTCAATAAAACTTGGTACGGTCCTTCCCACCTGTCAATGAGGCAACCTGAGCGTAGAAAATTTAGAATCATCACAAAGTCCCCAGGTTCAATGTCATGATATTTACTGTTTGGTAGGTCAGGAATCACCAGCTTTAGATTTCTTTGTTGATTTCTGAGCTGCTGGCTCATCCTAACCAAATATTGCACAGTCACTTCATTATTACATTTCAAATCATCCTGGGGGTCAATCATTACGTGAGGTTGTCGCCCAAAAAGAACTTCAAAGGGTGATAGGTTAAGTGGTGACCTGGGAGTGGTTCTGATGCTGTACAACACTAGTGGCAATGCCTCTGGCCACAACAATCCAGTTTCAACCATCACTTTGCTAAGCTTGTTCTTAATAGTGCTATTCATTCTCTCCACCTTTGCGCTCGCCTGTGGTCGGTACGGAGTATGTAGCTTGCTATTAATACCCATCAGTTTGCACATGGCCTGAAAGATTTCACCTGTAAAATGGGTACCCCTATCACTTTCAATTATTCTAGGGATACCATATCTACACACAAATTCCTGCACAATTTTCTTTGCAGTGAACGTAGCAGTATTTGTGGCAGCGGGGAATGCTTCTACCCAATTTGAAAAGACAGGGTGGTAACTGTATGAAGTCTATTTGTATTACCTGGAAGGGTCCGTCCGTAGGAGGGATATGGGATGGTTCCGTCGGTATTGTCTTCCCAACATTCTTACTCATGCAGGTGATACAAGCCATTGCCCTCCTACCTGCATGAGATGAGAACCCTGGTGCACTCCAGTATGCCCTGACCAGTTTGCACATACTTTCCTTGCCCAAGTGGGTCAGGCCGTGAGCTGCTTCCGCTAGGGCTGGAAGATATGCCTTGGGGGCCACTGGCTTACCGTGCCCATCTGTCCAGAGGCCCAAAGACTCTCTTCCATATCCCTTCGCTTTCCAGACGGACTTCTCCTGCAGGGAACACAAATCTTGCATTTCAATGAGTTGTTGTGTGCTTATTGTGTTAAATGTCATCAGTGGTGTGATGTTGGTTAGTGTGGCTGAACTTGCTGCTGCCTTGGCAGCTTCGTCTGCCCGGCTGTTACCAAGTGATATGAAAAAAGAAAGAATGGGAGCGCTGGATGAATCCAATATGTATTTTTTATTAAAATATTGTTATATCAACCACATAAAAATACAGTGCATGAACTAGCCTAAAAATAATAAACAATTAATAATGTATAAATGTATACAAGACTGCCATATCTCCTGAACCAATATGAATAAGAAAACCTTTAATAAACCTTAATTAAGGGCTGCATTGGTACTTCATGAAAATCAGCCGTGCGTCCACGAGCTGAAATATTTGTAAGAAGGAGACTGATGAAAAGTGCCTCTGTTATAAATCACTGTTAGAGTGTACACTCTCTTCTCCTTGTACACAAAAGAACCTCATTGGCAAAGAGTATCCCAGTATTGAAATTGCGGACAACCGTGCTGTATTATTAAGTGGCAAATAGACAGTGATGGTCAAATTCACTTGTAGTATATCACCTGATGTGAGAGCCTCTCCGTCAAAGGCGCTGTACTGAGCCGGGTTTGCAGCGGCTCTGTGCAGTGAAAGTACAGCTGGTCACGTCACCAGTGAACCATCCAGACGAACACGGTTGTCTTCTCCGCTGAAGGGTACTGTACCAATTTGAATGTGCAGCAGTGCAGAAAGATTGGAGCAGCAGATTCCCCAGCCGCTGGTGAAAAGTCCGTTTTAATTGCGGCTACGGTCCACTCGATATATACGGCTCACAGAGTGTCAGGAGAATGCAGCAGTCAGATGAAGTCCTTCAATGGAGTACCTTAACGCGTTTCTCGGCCTACAACGTTGGCCGTTTCATCAGAAGGAAATGAATAAACAGATCATGGCTAGCCTTAGTATATATACCCTATTAATTAGAAAATCCTAATCAGCTGTGCCATTAAATTCAATTGATTCTAAACACAGGTCTCCTGTTAAACTAAGCCAGTATATTAAACCACTGAAAAGGTATATGAAAAGAAAAGTATATAAAAATGTAGATATATGGACATGTATATCCAAACACAAATATACAGATCTACTGCAAAGTATATAATTATCTGAGATATATCAATTGCTATTCATCTACTAATTCTAAAGATATTAGATATCTTCCATGGGCTCAATACAATCGTTCAGAGAAAAGAAAAGGAAAAAAGTGTATTATGAAAGAATTTAAAGCCTTCTTTTATATTATGAATTACATAGTAAATATCGTTATAAACTCATTTAAAAAACAATAAACTTCATATACATATTTAAATAGCGGTAGTAAATGCATTATTAATCAAATAATAAATACAACGATGTTCTTAGGATAGCATATAATTTAAATATACAGGAATTCTTTGAAGAGATACTTCTTTAAAAAGGAAAAGAGAAAAGAGGATATGCTATCATAGATATGTGTTTTTTCTGATATGATAGTCTTGGGAAGATCTTTGCAATATCCAGTATTGGTAGTCATTTATTTATGCCGTGTGCTACTGCCTCACCTGACTACATCCAGTTTATGTAATTCTGGAGGTCTTGGGTGACGCACTGACACACGGCATGGATTCTTCTCTTTTCTCTTTTCCTTTTTAAAGAAGTATCTCTTCAAAGAATTCCTGTATATTTAAATTATATGCTATCCTAAGAACATCGTTGTATTTATTATTTGATTAATAATGCATTTACTACCGCTATTTAAATATGTATATGAAGTTTATTGTTTTTTAAATGAGTTTATAACGATATTTACTATGTAATTCATAATATAAAAGAAGGATTTAAATTCCTTCATAATACACTTTTTTCCTTTTCTTTTCTCTGAACGATTGTATTGAGCCCATGGAAGATATCCAATATCTTTAGAATTAGTAGATGAATAGCAATTGATATATCTCAGATAATTATATACTTTGCAGTAGATCTGTATATTTGTGTTTGGATATACATGTCCATATATCTACATTTTTATATACTTTTCTTTTCATATACCTTTTCAGTGGTTTAATATACTGGCTTAGTTTAACAGGAGACCTGTGTTTAGAATCAATTGAATTTAATGGCACAGCTGATTAGGATTTTCTAATTAATAGGGTATATATACTAAGGCTAGCCATGATCTGTTTATTCATTTCCTTCTGATGAAACAGCCAGCGTTGTAGGCCGAGAAACGCGTTAAGGTACTCCATTGAAGGACTTCATCTGACTGCTGCATTCTCCTGACACTCTGTGAGCCGTATATATCGAGTGGACCGTAGCCGCAATTAAAACGGACTTTTCACCAGCGGCTGGGGAATCTGCTGCTCCAATCTTTCTGCACTGCTGCACATTCAAATTGGTACAGTACCCTTCAGCGGAGAAGACAACCGTGTTCGTCTGGATGGTTCACTGGTGACGTGACCAGCTGTACTTTCACTGCACAGAGCCGCTGCAAACCCGGCTCAGTACAGCGCCTTTGACGGAGAGGCTCTCACATCAGGTGATATACTACAAGTGAATTTGACCATCACTGTCTATTTGCCACTTAATAATACAGCACGGTTGTCCGCAATTTCAATACTGGGATACTCTTTGCCAATGAGGTTCTTTTGTGTACAAGGAGAAGAGAGTGTACACTCTAACAGTGATTTATAACAGAGGCACTTTTCATCAGTCTCCTTCTTACAAATATTTCAGCTCATGGACGCACGGCTGATTTTCATGAAGCACCAATGCAGCCCTTAATTAGGGTTTATTAAAGGTTTTCTTATTCATATTGGTTCAGGAGATATGGCAGTCTTGTATACATTTATACATTATTAATTGTTTATTATTTTTAGGCTAGTTCATGCACTGTATTTTTATGTGGTAGATATAACAATATTTTAATAAAAAATACATATTGGATTCATCCAGCGCTCCCATTCTTTCTTTTTTCATATCCATTTTGATCTATTGTTGGGGCAGCCCGCCCACAACTGGTGAGCAGCCGTCTGAATCCAACCAGATATAGTGTGTGTACTGTAGAGCGCCAATCTTTTGTATATATTTTTGGTTTGTTACCAAGTGACACTGGGTCTTGACTGTAAGTGTGGGCTTTGCACTTGATAACAGCCACTCTGTCGGGGTCTTGTATTGCTGATAGCAATCTTTTGATGTGGGTTGCATGCGCCACGGGTGTGCCAGCTGCTGTCATGAAATTTCTGAGGAGCCATAGGGCCCCGAAATCATGCACCACTCCAAAGGCGTACCTAGAATCTGTGTATATATTAGCTGACTTACCCTTGGCCAGTTCACACGCTCTGGTTAGGGCGACCAGCTCAGCAACTTGTGCTGAGTGCGGTGGGCCCAGGGGCTCAGCTTCTATGATACTTCTGTCGTCTACAACTGCGTACCCAGTGCACAGGTCTCCCGAGTCCGTCTGTCTGTGGCAACTACCGTCAGTGTAGAAGGTAAAATCTACGTCATCTAAGGGGTTGTCACTGATGTCAGGTCTTGCAGTGAAAGTTTGGTTGAGGTATTCCATACAGTCATGCATGTCAGTGTCTGCACTAAATCCTCCTTCACCATCATTCTCATCCTCCGCACTTTGTGTCTGTCCAGGCAAACTTGGCAGATAAGTTGCAGGATTTAGTGTGCTGCATCTCTTAATGGTGATGTTTACAGGGGCAATTAGTGATAATTCCCACCTTGTAAACCGCGCAGATGAGACATGTCTGGTTTGGGCAGAGTTCAGTAAGGCTGATACTGCATGAGGTGTATGGACGGTCAGGTTGTGTCCTAACACCTCGTCTTCACTCTTACTCACTAGCAAAGCTATCGCTGCAACACTTCGCAAGCATGTGGGGAGAGACCGTGCTACAGTGTCCAACTGTGCACTGTAGTATGCTACTGGTCTGCTGGCATCACCATGTTTCTGTGTTAAAACACCTGCCGCACACCCAGCACTCTCTGTACCATACAATTCAAAGGGTTTCCCATAATCTGGCATACCTAATGCAGGTGCCTGTGATAGGCACTGTTTGAGTCTCTCAAATGCCAGTTTGGACTCATCTGTGTGCGAAATCCGATCTGGTTTGTTTGAAGAGACCATCTCTTGCAAAGGTAAAGCCAGTATTGAGAACCCTGGGATCCAGTTTCGGCAGTACCCACACATTCCTAGGAAAGTGCGGATCTGTTGCTGAGTTTGTGGCAGAGTCATGTTGCGAATCGCTTCTATCCTATCAGCAGTGAGGTGTCGTTGTCCTTGTGTCAAGCAATGCCCCAAATACCTCACCCTTTTACTGCACAACTGTAATTTATCCTTTGAAACCTTGTGTCCTGTCTGGGAGAGGTGAAGCAGCAGCTGCTTCGTATCTGCCAAGGACGTTTCAAATGAGTCAGAGCACAACAATAAGTCATCAACATACTGTATTAGCACTGAGCCACTTTCAGGTTGAAAGGATTGCAAACAGTCATGCAGTGCTTGGGAGAAGATACTTGGGCTGTCAATGAAGCCTTGGGGAAGACGAGTCCAGGTGTACTGTACTCCCCTGTAAGAGAAGGCGAAAAGGTACTGACTGTCAGGGTGGAGAGGGACCGAAAAGAAGGCAGAACAGAGATCAATGACAGTGAAGTATGAAGAGGTTGCGGGGATCTGCATCAAGATGACAGCTGGATTGGGCACTACGGGGAATTGACTCTCAACTATTTTGTTCACCCCTCTTAAATCCTGCACTAGCTGGTAACCCCTCCGCCCACTCTTTTTCACAGGGAAGATGGGACTATTGGCAGTGCTGGACGTCCTGACTAGGATGCCCTGTTGTAGCAAGCGCTCTATGACGGGGTACACTCCTAATTCCACCTCTGGCTTCAGAGGATACTGAGGGATTTTTGGAGCTATCCTACCATCTTTTACTTGTACTACTACTGGGGCTACATTCGCCATCAATCCAGTGTCTTGTCCATCTTTGGTCCAAAGGGAACCCGGTATTCGTGAGATCATTTCCTCTACCTTTGATGGACACTTGTCTATAACAGCAGAATGCGACATTAGCCTTTGAGGGGTGTCTAATATATCTTGCACTTCTTGAACGTGATTCTCAGGTATATCTAAGAAGACACCCTCAGGAGTACAATATATGGCACACCGCATTTTACACAATAAATCTCTTCCAAGCAGGTTAGTCGGAGCCGATGCAGCTAGCAAAAAGGAATGCTTGGTCTGCAAGGGCCCTATCGTAATCTCTGCAGGTCTACTCAAAGGGTATTGTTGCACTGTTCCTGTTACTCCCATTGCCGAAATTGTTTTGCCCGTGGTCAGTAAATTGGTTGGAGCTTTGAGTACAGATCTGGCCGCCCCTGTATCTACAAGAAATGGTTGTAGTGTTCCTGCTACTTTGACCAAGACCTCAGGTTCATTCCCAGGGCCAGCGATCAGCTTCACAGGCTGCAGACTACAGGTGTGGCCTAACCTCTATTGGGGCCGTGGACCCACCCTTTGGGCGTTGGCGGCTATGATATGTGAGGGGATAACGGTAAGTCTTCGGGGGCTCGCCAGTCCTCCCGTGGTGGGTACCTCCTTGTTTCCCCTCTATGCGGCTCATACTCTCTCCTGTATGATCCCTGATCTCCTCTATGTGTATAATTACTTTGCTTGTGTTCTTGTCTAGGGGGTCTGAATTTTTGTGTGCTGTTACAATTGCTGGCATAATGCCCTTCCCTTTTACACAGATAACAAACTCTTGACTTTTTCCATGTGTCAGGGGCCTGGGGTTTTGGTCGAGTTGGTGCTCCTTCCAGTGCTTGGATGCTCATCACCATCAACCGCTCCCCTTGTGCCTCCCTGGTTTTCTGGATATTACGGTTGTGCTCCAGTGCTGATTCCCTAAGTGCAGTCACCGTAATACCCCTCCAGTTTGGCAGAGAAGTTTGCTCCCTGGTTTCAGTGCCTCCTTCAATCCCTCCATTAATACAGAGACAGCTACTTCCCTGTGGTTGACATTGGGGGTCATTCTGAGTTGTTTGCTCGTTATTTTTTTCTTGCAACGGTGCGATTAGTCGCTAATGCGCAATGTCCGCAGTGCGACTGCGCCAAGTCAATTTACTATGCAGTTAGGTTTTTTACTCACGGCATTACAAGGTTTTTTCTTCGTTCTGGTGATCGTAATGTGATTGACAGGAAGTGGGTGTTTCTGGGCGGAAACTGGACGTTTTATGGGAGTGTGTGAAAAAACGCTACCGTTTCTGGGAAAAACACGGGAGTGGCTGGAGAAACAGAGGAGTGTCTGGGCGAACGCTGGGTGTGTTTGTGACGTCAAACCAGGAACGACAAGCACTGAACTGATCGCACTGGCAGAGTAAGTTTCGAGCTACTCAGAAACTGCTAAGAAGTGTCTATTCGCAATTCTGCTAATCTTTCGTTCGCAATTTTGAGAAGCTAAGATTCACTCCCAGTAGGCGGCGGCTTAGCATGTGCAAAGCTGCTAAAAGCAGCTTGCGAGCGAACAACTCGGAATGACCCCCATTGTCTCTAATATCCTTAACCCCAGTGAATTTAGCCATTTCCATCAAAGCTCTGTGGAAATATTCGGATGCCAGTTCATTCTCTTTCTGTCTTATGGAAAAAATCTTATTCCATCTAACTACGGCTGGGAAATACAAACCTAATTGTATATTGATTTGCCTGACATTCTCCTGATTGTAAGCATCAGTGAGTGGCACTTCTGCATCTAGGTTGTAGTCTGTAATAAATTTTGGGATGTCAATGTTAGAGGGGAGACTCGCTCGCAACACCGTCCGCCAATCTTTGTTTGTGGGTTCTTGGGAAAGTCCTAAATCTCTTATATATTTCTGGCATCCGACTAAATCCTTTCTGGGGTCAGGGAATTCTGCCATAATTGACCTCAGCTCCATACGGGACCAGGGACAGTACATTGCAATGTTCCTGATTGGGGTCACCCGCTGAGTGTCAGTTCTCCCGTTAGGGACTGCAATCACCCTAACTGGATGCAACTCAACCACATCTTTCTTGTTTGTCTCTACAATATGGGGAGTCACTGTTTCTGCATAATGGATGGTACCATACTTACCAGTCGCCACGATCTCATCTGCCCCCTCACTGGCTGGTGGCCACTGCCCTTGGTGGTTGGGCAATGCACACCCTTGTGTTGTATATGGTGGCAGCCAGGGCAAGGGCTGAGATCATGCTAGGCTCATCCTCTACGTTGCTGTAATCTTGGGGAGAAGGTAAAACAGGGTACAAGGTACAAGCGTTAGTTTTAATACATTTGCTGCGCATTTCCCTGACCTCTACCTTTGTATCATGGTGGTGATACTCTTCTCTCCATCAACATATGGTGGTGGTGGTGCTGTCGCATTCACGCTGGTTTGGAACTTGCTGTGCGAGCAAGCTCCCTTTGCACATCCCCCTCTTGTTGCCACAAGTTTAAACAATCTGTATGCCTTACCCTTTGCTTTCTGGATTTGAGCAGGCATATTCTAATCCTTACATTGTGTAGTACCTCTGGATCAAAACTACCTATCCCAGGAAATGATGCTTTATCCCCCAGTCATTCGTGTCCATTCATCACAAAAGGTCTCAGTGTGGGGACCATACTTCCCCCACATTACCAACCGAGCTGACCCCCTGGGTCTCAATTTTGCTGTCTGAACCCTGACTGAGGAATGTCCCTGTGTTGTGCACTTGGCTCCCATTGTGGACCCTTTTAACACGGGAAAACTTCCTAAAATGCTCCAAACACAGTAGTCTAACGGTGGAAGTCCTCAAAGTTCTTCCACTAACTTCTTCTGCTCCGAGTACCACGGATCCGCCCTATTTAGCAGACACGCGTAGCCAGTGCAGGCCCTACTTCGGCCTATATCCCCTGGGCCTTTAGGAGTAACTTACCGTACCCAGTGAATATCTGCCTAAAAGACAATTTTTACACAAATCACGCTTGCATGTGCTTTAAACAACGCGTATGATGACGAGATTTACGCACAAATATGCAAAACTTCGTATCACGTTGCGCCACGTATTGCTCACACAACCGTGCGGTCCAATCGTACCGCTTATAGACACTTGCTATCTATAAGTTGTAGGATCACTGGAGTCTTCACACTGTGCTCCAGAACAGCCGGAGTGTAATACCAAGAAAAAAAACCTTTAAAACAACAACTTCACAAAGCTTTATCACACTCCGTTGCACGTGTTCACCTAGACCGTGCTCACCAAGTTCACCGAGTTTCACCGAGTTCACCTAGTTCACCAAGTTCACCAAGCGGGGTTCAATACATTCACGACTTTTTCAGCCCACACTAACACTCTATAGTTTTCTGATCAGAAAAATATCCTTTCCTGTTAACTGATAGCTTTCCCCAGAGGTAACACACTTTATCAATGTTATTCTAATCTGCGTTTGAAACCGGATAGTTATGTGCTATTTGTAGATAAACATCTACTACTCCGCTTTAAATTGAACTATTGTGTGGTTTGTCCTTGGCGTTAGCGATCTTACGCAACTTGCGTAATTACGCAACCGCACGTGCCTTTGCACGCTTGTGCGCGCTCACGTACTTTGTCCGGGCCACGTGTACAAAAGTGCGGCCGCACTAAAACAAATCACACAGTATAAATGTGAGCGATATAAACTATTGTCGCTCACGAACACACCCCACAATTGCTCTGTTTAACCTAAAAGTCTAGGCCAGAGCTGCGTTTTGTGTTCTTACAACTATATCATTAACACAGTTACTTCAAATGTATATAGCAACACAGATGTATCCGGTTTCACACAAACCTATAAATGACCGTTATAACCTATGGCAACAATATGTGGGATGGATGCAAAGTATGGGTACGCTGTGTGCGCCTTTACGCAAGGTTACATGTGCAAAAGAAAAAAAGAAAAAACTTTTAAATGGCTTTTTTTTCCTTTGTCCTTGCGGTTCACGCCAGCATCCCTGACCAATGCAGTACAGGCGCGGTTCAGCAGCACAAGATAGCTCAACACAATATAATAATGCTAATCCACCCTTTGCTGCTGGAAAGCACCTGCAATGTTGTGCAAAAGCCGGGTATGAGACGAGCCGGACGATGCCCTCAACTGAGAAGTTCGGTAGACTTCTTGGAAAGCAGCCACTAACCCCTATTGCACACTGTAACTGAAGCCGCTGCGGCCTCTGTAATAAATCCTTTACCTACGTACTCTGTCCCCAGTTAGCGTACACAGTCCCGTACTGTGCACGCACTTTGCGTATACACGCCGGAATAGCCGTGCAGCTTACACTCAGTGCATACACACAGACCGACACGCTGAGAGCACGAGGCAGCTCTAGGTGTGGCAATTACACTATACAAACGCTCAACAGAAACTGAATGCGACATCAGTATTTGATTGTATGTTGTGGTCCAAAGCAGCAACAAGTAATAATATATTTGTAAAAGGGATTACAATAAGTTAAAATATAAATGGTACAACACAATACAATTCAATCACAGAGAGAGAGAGTCACACCCAATGATACGTACGTTTGTTCGCCTGCGCAACCCGGATCCGGTCCTCTAGTCGATCTGGCAAGATGACCTTAGAGCAAGAGAGAGAGAGTGACCGGCCCAGGTGCAAGGTTTATATACCCTTGCCCAAAATACAATACAATGGGTTTGTTGGAGGGATGGTCGTTTACAGTACAGGAGAGGTCATTGGTCGGTTTGAAGAGATGGGCGATGCCTTGATCCAGGAGTGTGTACTGCTGGTCAGCTCTGGATTCCCACCGCATACCAAGTACATAATAAACACAAATATACCTTTAATCTGCCTTTGCGAATAACTATTCGCAACGACATGCGATCTTCTCCAAACCAACACCGGATTATTACTCATAATTATCCGAACATGTAGATACCATGCATGATGCTCTGATCAGTTACTGTCCCCTTGCATACTGTAAAGGTGTATAATTCCCTTGTTGTGCCTTGCAAATAAGTAAAAGTTGCATGAGGGGAAAGGGGAGACTATGTGTAATGTGTGTACTAAGTTTGGGAAATATGTAATGTGTGACAGATATTTCCATGTTCATTAGGTTACTTTGTTATGTTATCTCCAAGCAACATGATCCTACACATGAAATGACCAACCATTCTCAAGATACACACAAATAAATATATATATATATATATATATATAATTACAAGAGTTTTGACTATAAATGTTATACCTCTGATCTATATAAATGTAAGTTGTCAGCTGTTAGTGATTTGTATCAGCAAGGCTTGTGTTCTTTGTATAGTATATTTGTCTCCTATTGTCCTGGTTTCTATTAAACAATGACAGTCTGGTTTTGGTTGTCTTCAGTATACACTCTAAAACAATAAGGATCACTAGAGATATTTACTTTCCTCACAGATCAGGGTGCCTGTTTCATGATCACAAACCTTTGCGTAAACAAGACATGTCTTGATATATTCAAGACATTGTTTTGGAAGAATGTGTATGTGTGGTTTCATTAGCTTGTGTGTGAACAGTAACTTGCCTTTGAAGATTACACAGTCTGTACAAATTCTGTACTATAAGGATAGAATATGGAACATGGCTTTGGGGGCCTTTCTATGCATTTGCGTATGTCACCGTATTTACCCATACTCCACGCTAATACGCAGGGCTTCACGAGCCAATGTATGCAGCGTCCGGGTCTGCGCACGCACGGCTAATACGCAACCGCACAGAAGCCACTCTGAATGGTGTCTGTATGTGTAGTGCGGGTTTGTAATATTTTCCGACTTCGACAGTATGGATGGTATAGTATACTTGACGACACAGAGATAGAGCAGTGGACTACTGTACCATACTGCTATATATATAGTTATACTGGTGGTCAGCAAAATCCTGCACTGTCCTCCTACTATATACTACAATGCAGCACAGATATGGAGCGTTTTTCAGGCAGAGAACGTATAATACTGCTGGTCACTGGTCAGCAAAACTCTGCACTGTCCTCCTACTATATAATACTGCTGGTCCCCAGTCCCCACAATAAAGCAATTAGCACACTGAACACAGATATTTGCAGCACACTGAGCACAGATATGGAGGGTTTTTCAGGCAGAGAACGTATAATACTGGTGGTCACTGGTCAGCAAAACTCTGCACTGTCCTCCTACTATATAATACTGCTGGTCCCCAGTCCCCACATTAAAGCAATTAGCACACTGAGCACAGATATTTGCAGCACACTGAGCACAGATATGGAGCGTTTTTCAGGCAGAGAACGTAGATATTTGCACTTGCAGCACACTGAGCACAGATATTTGCAGCACACTGAGCACAGATATTTGCAGCCCACTGGACATAGAAACTGAGAGGACGCCAGCCACATCCTCTCACGATCATCTCCAATGCACGAGTGAAAAATGGCGGCGACGCGCGGCTCCTTATATAGAATACGAATCTCGCGAGAATCCGACCGCGGGATGATGACGTTCGGGCGCGCTCGGGTTAACCGAGCAAGGCGGGAGGATCCGAGTTGCTCGGACCCGTGGAATAAAAGGTGAAGTTCGGGCGGGTTCGGATCCCGAGGATCCGAACCCGCTCATCACTAATGGTAAGTGGTCCTAATACACTGGCAGCCCTCCTGATGTCATTGGTAAGATGACCAAAAGCGATACCATGCCCATACCCCTAGAAGACTTCAGGACAGGGAATGGTGGCTCAGTGCTATAGATATACTGCCATGGTGGACAGAGGTAGGAGAAAAGACACAATGAGAGAAAGTACACTTCTGTAGATAGAATAAGCAAGTGAGTCCCTTCCTTTCCCTCCTTAGGGGTGGCTCCAAACTCTCCATAAATGGTTTATCTGGAAATTTGGAGTGGGAGTTCATAAGGAGGCATGACGCATGAACACCGCAGACTTTAATCCTGACACACTCTTCTGGGCCATACCCTTTCCAGTCCACAAGGTAAAAAGATTCCCTCTCTCTTCTTCCTTGTGTACTGGAAAGGATATGGCCCAGACGAGTGTGCCAGGATTAAAGATCTTATAATTCAGAATCTCCTTAATTTAATACTCATCTTTTAATGAACTTGGACAGGAGTAGAAGGTGGAAACCAATTCAGAAGTGAATGTTTCACCAGGGAGTTGTGAAGAGTTAAAAATAAACAAAAATTAAGATGGTTATAAAAGTTACAGTATTTATCCTCTTCTTGGAGGGCCATTAAGTGGGGAACAAACTTCTTGTTTGTTAACTTGAGTCTAAAGGCCGGTACTCACCAGCCGATGCGGGAGAGATGTGTGCTGAGCGAACCGCTCAGCACACATCTCTCCCTCCTCTCTGCACAGCGCAATCTGTGCTGAGCGTGCCGCGTGCGGGGCGAGACGGGGGGCCTCTCACTTCACCCAGCGGGTGAAACAAGCGACCCGCTAGATTGGCCTGCACTGCAGGCCAATCTAGCACCAGCGATAGCGATGCACGGGGCTGTGCATCGCTATCGCTGTGGGGGCTACACACAGAGCGATCCTGCTTAAAATCTAAGCAATCTAGTTAGATTGCTTAGATTTTAAGCAGCGATCGCTCCGTGAGTACCCCCCTTTAGGAAGCGTGTTGACAACCAGATTGTGGGGAAAATCCACTTAGCAGTTATGTTTACTATATGAGTAAAGCTCTGGGTGGCTATTCCATTATTATGCATTTTCCTAGCGTGGTAAACAACTGGGTAACATGCATTAACCCATAGATTTTTTTTCAAGTGCCAGAATCTAGAGATTTCCCTGCAGGTTATGCCCCAGAGAATGCATCTAAAGCGACATTTCCCTCACAGCCTGTGGGCATTTCTGACATGGTGTCAAGAGAAGTCCAGCTTGGCATGGTTACATTTCATATCACTACAACAGACAAGGGGTAATATAACATTTTAGCATTGCATTCCTAGGATTGTTTATCTCTGCCCCATCTTCTCTTTACGAATTGAAAGTTTTATATACTGTAACTTTCTTTTTCTCCCATTATACTCCATGTATAACATTTTAAATCCCTATGTGGTAGGGTTCAATTTATGTGGCTTAGGAGAACACCATATCATTTCTTCAGTTAGAAGCATTTAGGTATATAATCCTGCTTGTGAGGGTCAGTCAGGGGGAAAGACAGAAGAGTGTGCACCTTTAACAACCCTCTGGGTGCTGGACACTACAGAGCCTGATCTACTGTACCTGTTTGCTGGACTCCTATAGTTATGGTGCTCATACACTTGTGCGACATCGCGGGGCATCGCACCGGCAGTTCAGGTGCGATGAAATCGCACCTGAACTGCCAAAGTGATTACCATGCGATCATGCGATAGATCGCATGGTAATCACGTGATGGGCACG
This sequence comes from Pseudophryne corroboree, assembly GCF_028390025.1. NCBI lineage: Eukaryota > Metazoa > Chordata > Amphibia > Anura > Myobatrachidae > Pseudophryne > Pseudophryne corroboree. Next base: position 80,122,018 of record NC_086455.1, on the reverse strand, counting down.
TCACCGCCGAGTGGGAGCACATCGCTCATCGCAGTGCGATATATCGCATGTGTTTTAAAAACACATGCAATCGCAGTGCGATGCAATAAATATTAAGTGCAGCACTTAATATCTTGCAATGCAACATTTGACCGGCAACATTTGACCGGCGTGCCCACGCATCACGTCGCAAGGTACCTAAAATGCGCATACAATCCATCGATTTATTTCACAGATACGGTCGAAATCGAAGGATTGTATGCCATATCGCACAAGTGTATGGGCTACATTAGACTCTGTTCTGTCAGGTTTCCCTGCAGTTGGATTTCCCATCACTAGGCGTCATCAGGCCTCCTAACGTTGAACTTCAGTTTTGGATCCAGCCAGAGGTGCTGCTCTCACTTTGGTTTGCAGCCAGGTGTCTGTTAATTAACTAATCAACCATTACCAGCATGAAATACGCCTGAGAACTGCCTATTTAATTTGCACGAGTTCAACCTTCATTGCTGTGTCATTATTGTCTCCTGTTTAATGCTGCAGGGTTTGTTCTTGTATACTCTAATGTTCATTGATATTTCCTGTGTTGCACTCGTGAGCTTCTGTTATCTGCCTTGCCAAGATTTTGTGCCTGCCAAGCCAAAGTACTTCTTCCATTATTCAGGTTACCATTCTACTCATTCATGTACATTATACCGTATTTCTGTCTACCTACTATATATATAATGCTGCATACTCCAGGTGCTTGTACTACTGCTTAAAACCTGCATCACCTAGCTTTTACCGTGTGTGTGTTCAATAATCTGTCTGTTTACTTCATTCTGTGGTACTTGTGTGCTTCCACATTAGACACATACACGCTGGGGAATTTCCCTGTGAATCTTTACAGAATGACACAGCAAAATGTTTTCTGGGGTCCTGGTGCTAAGATGACCTTGGGGATGACCTATTCCTTCTTGGAGCAAATACAGTATTCAGAGCTTCCTGCGACCTAGCCTCTTGGAAGATAAACGCTGGTTTCATAGGTACATTCATTGTTTATTTAGTGGTAGGCCAGAACATTTCATCCAAGCATGCCCTGTTTGCAAACCTAACAATGGAGTGCAACACCATGCAGGGGGTCCTGCATCTGTTCAACTCAGTCTCCACAGGGCTCAGTCTCCTGGTGTCCAGGCACAAACCCAAGTTCTGAACACCGTGAAGCGGTCCCAAGTTCCAAGTGTCAGGGTTCCAAGATTTTCAGCCCCAGGAGGGGTTTCCAAGTTTTTCACCCCAGAAGGGAGCTCTAGTTCCAAAGCTTCAAGAGGGGACACCTGTCTGGCAGTCTCAGAGGGGGGCACCTGCCTTGCCATCCCTGAGGTGGGCACCTGCCTTGCCATCCCTGAGGTGGGCTCCTGCCTTGCCATCCCTGAGGTGGGCTCCTGCCTTGCCATCCCTGAGGTGGGCTCCTGCCTTGCCATCCCTGAGGTGGACTCCTGCCTTGCCATCCCTGAGGTGGACTCCTGCCTTGCCATCCCTGAGGTGGACTCCTGCCTTGCCATCCCTGAGGGGGATCTCAGCTTTGCCGTCCCAGCCAGCCTGAAAGAGTGTCATCCCTCCAGCCTGCTGCTGTGACTTAATTCTCTCACAATGCTGTCCTTGCCTTCAGGCATGAGGCTCCATCTGCTTTTGCCTTCGGGCATGAAGTTCCATCTTCCCCTACCTTCAGGCATGTGATTCCATCAGCCCTTGCCTTCAGGCATGAGGTTCAGTCTGCCCTTGCCTTCGGGAATGAGGTAAGTGTTGCTATGTTGGTAACCAGTCCAATTGCCATGTGCAGCCATCAGTCTGAATGCTGCCGTGTTGACCACCAGTTTTAGTGCTGCCGTGCCAGCAGTCAGCCTGAGTATCAACTTTTGCTGAAGTATGAGAGGTGTGTATCATATTGCCGGAGGTCCAAGAGGTATCTGTTGCTTTGCCAGAGGTCTAAAGGGGTATTTTATATGTTAACTTGCCCAGGGGTTCAAAAGGTGTCTGCTTTGCCAGAGATTCCTGTCTTGTCTTCCACCAGTTCACTGGTCCCAGTCTTATCTGCCAACAGTCCAGTGTTCATGAGAGGTCTGCCACCAGTTCAGGGGTTACTGTGTCTGCTGTCTGGTCTTCCGAGTGTCTGGTTGTTGTTCAGTCCACCATCTATTTCAATGGAGACCCTGGACAGCTCTACACTTTCTTGTACCAATGTTCCGAGTACTTCCATGCTACATCTTAGGCTCTGAGCAGGAAGCTCAGATGATGAGCTTCATGCTCTTGGTCTTCAGAGGAGAAGCATTAAAATGAGCAAATATGCTTGTGTAGTATGGTGATCTGGGGCAGTGCTTCAATTAGCCGCGACAACGGACTTTTCCCACAAATTCGCGATTACACCCTATTAACGTGATAAGGTTTTCAAAAATTTCACTTCACCAACTCTGAGCATGTGAAAAGTTGGGGAAAATCCCTATTCTTAGTTAAAAATTTCAGGATTTGGTACAGAACCCCTAGGACACCCCCCTGAATAACTAATTAGGCATGTTGAAGTTTTTAATTATTTTTAATTGGCCAATGTCTTTTTTGAGGGTGGAAAAGTGAAAAGTAATGGAATTTGGGCTTCAAGTAATGGACAGGTATACTCGGGTGCTTTATGAGTGGGACAGGTGTTTTTAGGCATGCAGGTGCGAGTAGTCAGTCTGTTTCCACTTTTTATTTGAAAAGTACCCTAAAATAACCCAAATATATACTTATACCCATTTTCATGTACCCTTAATTTAATGAGCATTTATTTTGCACAAAAAAGGCTTGCTTTTTGTATCTTTGTTTTTGCATTTTTTTTTAAATGCATATAAAAGCCATTTTACACAATTTAAGTGCCCAAAAGATCTTTAATGTGATCTCTAACACTTCTCTTCAGTTATCCTATGTTAGTTTGGCTTTTTTGGGGGTACAGGCTGATTTCCCCATTTTCACTTAATTATTTGCAAGAATTTTCGTGGGAATCCCACTTTCACTATTTTGGAATTGAATAGATCGAAAAACGTGACAGTGTATACCCGCAAAAAGCTATTTTCGGCTTCGCTGCAATTTTCTAGTGATTACCATGAAAAATACCCCCCATAGTCTGAATTCTCGTGCCCTTGAAATAAAAAAGGAAAGATAACCTTTAAGGCCTTTATAATCTGCCGTCTGGAAGGAGGCATGAAGTCAGTACTCTGTTTTGCCAGTTTCCCTGCAGTTGGAATGCCTGCCACCAGGGGTCACCAGGTCTCCTAACTTTGAACTGCAGTTTTGGAAACAGACAGGAGGTGCTGCTGCTCTGACTTTAGTTTGCGGCCGGTGTAAGTTAATTGACTAATCAGACTAATCATACATTAACAGCATGGAACAGACCCGAGTCCTGGCTAATTAGTTTGCATGAGCCCAGCACACATGGGTCATGTTTCCTGGTTTTGTTGTCTGTATACTCTAATGTCTATTGATGTTTCCTACCTACCTTCCAAAGATTCCATGCCTGCCAAGACAAGGAACGTCTGTCATTAACCAGGTTACCATTTTGCCTTCCACTGATTCATGGGGTGTGATTAATTTTATATTGTAGCTACTATCTAAAGGGCCACTGCCTGGGAGCTATTCAAACTGTTTTGCGTGACCAAGTGAATCTCGCCTTTAATTCCTGTGATGGCACCTTTCTCGCACGGGATTAGCTGCTGTAGTTACTAGAGATGAGTGCCGGAAATTTTTCGGGTTTTGTGTTTTGGTTTTGGGTTCGGTTCCGCGGCCGTGTTTTGGGTTCGACCGCGTTTTGGCAAAACCTAACCGAATTTTTTTTGTCGGATTCGGGTGTGTTTTGGATTCGGGTGTTTTTTTCCAAAAAACCTAAAAAACAGCTTAAATCATAGAATTTGGGGGTCATTTTGATCCCAAAGTATTATTAACCTCAAAAACCATCATTTCCACTCATTTTCAGTCTATTCTGAATACCTCACACCTCACAATATTATTTTTAGTCCTAAAATTTGCACCGAGGTCGCTGGATGACTAAGCTCAGCGACCCTAGTGGCCGACACAAACACCTGGCCCATCTAGGAGTGGCACTGCAGTGTCACGCAGGATGTCCCTTCCAAAAAACCCTCCCCAAACAGCACATGACGCAAAGAAAAAAAGAGGCGCAATGAGGTAGCTGTGTGAGTAAGATAAGCGACCCTAGTGGCCGGCACAAACACCGGGCCCATCTAGGAGTGGCACTGCAGTGTCACGCAGGATGTCCCTTCCAAAAAACCCTCCCCAAACAGCACATGACGCAAAGAAAAAAAGAGGCGCAATGAGGTAGCTGTGTGAGTAAGATAAGCGACCCTAGTGGCCGACACAAACACCGGGCCCATCTAGGAGTGTCACTGCAGTGTCACGCAGGATGTCCCTTCCAAAAAACCCTCCCCAAACAGCACATGACGCAAAGAAAAAAAGAGGCGCAATGAGGTAGCTGTGTGAGTAAGATAAGCGACCCTAGTGGCCGACACAAACACCGGGCCCATCTAGGAGTGTCACTGCAGTGTCACGCAGGATGTCCCTTCCAAAAAACCCTCCCCAAACAGCACATGACGCAAAGAAAAAAAGAGGCGCAATGAGGTAGCTATGTGAGTAAGATAAGCGACCCTAGTGGCCAACACAAACACCGGGCCCATCTAGGAGTGTCACTGCAGTGTCACGCAGGATGTCCCTTCCAAAAAACCCTCCCCAAACAGCACATGACGCAAAGAAAAAAAGAGGCGCAATGAGGTAGCTGTGTGAGTAAGATAAGCGACCCTAGTGGCCGACACAAACACCGGGCCCATCTAGGAGTGGCACTGCAGTGTCACGCAGGATGGCCCTTCCAAAAAACCCTCCCCAAACAGCACATGACGCAAAGAAAAAAAGAGGCGCAATGAGGTAGCTGTGTGAGTAAGATAAGCGACCCTAGTGGCCGACACAAACACCGGGCCCATCTAGGAGTGTCACTGCAGTGTCACGCAGGATGTCCCTTCCAAAAAACCCTCCCCAAACAGCACATGACGCAAAGAAAAAAAGAGGCGCAATGAGGTAGCTGTGTGAGTAAGATAAGCGACCCTAGTGGCCGACACAAACACCGGGCCCATCTAGGAGTGGCACTGCAGTGTCACGCAGGATGGCCCTTCCAAAAAACCCTCCCCAAACAGCACATGACGCAAAGAAAAATTAAAGAAAAAAGAGGTGCAAGATGGAATTGTCCTTGGGCCCTCCCACCCACCCTTATGTTGTATAAACAGGACATGCACACTTTAACCAACCCATCATTTCAGTGACAGGGTCTGCCACACGACTGTGACTGATATGACGGGTTGGTTTGGACCCCCACCAAAAAAGAAGCAATTAATCTCTCCTTGCACAAACTGGCTCTACAGAGGCAAGATGTCCACCTCATCATCATCCTCCGATATATCACCGTGTACATCCCGCTCCTCACAGATTATCAATTCGTCCCCACTGGAATCCACCATCTCAGCTCCCTGTGTACTTTGTGGAGGCAATTGCTGCTGGTCAATGTCTCCGCGGAGGAATTGATTATAATTCATTTTAATGAACATCATCTTCTCCACATTTTCTGGATGTAACCTCGTACGCCGATTGCTGACAAGGTGAGCGGCGGCACTAAACACTCTTTCGGAGTACACACTTGTGGGAGGGCAACTTAGGTAGAATAAAGCCAGTTTGTGCAAGGGCCTCCAAATTGCCTCTTTTTCCTGCCAGTATAAGTACGGACTGTGTGACGTGCCTACTTGGATGCGGTCACTCATATAATCCTCCACCATTCTTTCAATGTTGAGAGAATCATATGCAGTGACAGTAGACGACATGTCCGTAATCGTTGTCAGGTCCTTCAGTCCGGACCAGATGTCAGCATCAGCAGTCGCTCCAGACTGCCCTGCATCACCGCCAGCGGGTGGGCTCGGAATTCTGAGCCTTTTCCTCGCACCCCCAGTTGCGGGAGAATGTGAAGGAGGAGATGTTGACAGGTCGCGTTCCGCTTGACTTGACAATTTTCTCACCAGCAGGTCTTTCAACCCCAGCAGACTTGTGTCTGCCGGAAAGAGAGATCCAAGGTAGGTTTTAAATCTAGGATCGAGCACGGTGGCCAAAATGTAGTGCTCTGATTTCAACAGATTGACCAACCGTGAATCCTTGTTAAGCGAATTAAGGGCTCCATCCACAAGTCCCACATGCCTAGCGGAATCGCTCCGTGTTAGCTCCTCCTTCAATGTCTCCAGCTTCTTCTGCAAAAGCCTGATGAGGGGAATGACCTGACTCAGGCTGGCAGTGTCTGAACTGACTTCACGTGTGGCAAGTTCAAAGGGCATCAGAACCTTGCACAACGTTGAAATCATTCTCCACTGCGCTTGAGACAGGTGCATTCCACCTCCTATATCGTGCTCAATTGTATAGGCTTGAATGGCCTTTTGCTGCTCCTCCAACCTCTGAAGCATATAGAGGGTTGAATTCCACCTCGTTACCACTTCTTGCTTCAGATGATGGCAGGGCAGGTTCAGTAGTTTTTGGTGGTGCTCCAGTCTTCTGTACGTGGTGCCTGTACGCCGAAAGTGTCCCGCAATTCTTCTGGCCACCGACAGCATCTCTTGCACGCCCCTGTCGTTTTTTAAATAATTCTGCACCACCAAATTCAAGGTATGTGCAAAACATGGGACGTGCTGGAATTTGCCCATATTTAATGCACACACAATATTGCTGGCGTTGTCCGATGCCACAAATCCACAGGAGAGTCCAATTGGGGTAAGCCATTCCGCGATGATCTTCCTCAGTTGCCGTAAGAGGTTTTAGCTGTGTGCGTATTCTGGAAAGCGGTGATACAAAGCGTAGCCTGCCTAGGAAAGAGTTGGCGTTTGCGAGATGCTGCTACTGGTGCCGCCGCTGCTGTTCTTGCGGCGGGAGTCCATACATCTACCCAGTCGGCTGTCACAGTCATATAGTCCTGACCCTGCCCTGCTCCACTTGTCCACATGTCCGTGGTTAAGTGGACATTGGGTACAGCTGCATTTTTTAGGACACTGGTGACTCTTTTTCTGAGGTTTGTGTACATTTTCGGTATCGCCTGCCTAGAGAAATGGAACCTGGATGGTATTTGGTACCGGGGATACAGTACCTCCAACAAGTCTCTAGTTGGCTCTGCAGTAATGATGGATACCGGAACCACGTTTCTCACCACCCAGGATGCCAAGGCCTCAGTTATCCGCTTTGCAGTAGGATGAGTGCTGTGATATTTCATCTTCCTCGCAAAGGACTGTTGAACAGTCAATTGCTTACTGGAAGTAGTACAAGTGGGCTTACGACTTCCCCTCTGGGATGACCATCGACTCCCAGCAGCAACAACAGCAGCGCCAGCAGCAGTAGGCGTTACACGCAAGGATGCATCGGAGGAATCCCAGGCAGGAGAGGACTCGTCAGAATTGCCAGTGACATGGCCTGCAGGACTATTGGCATTCCTGGGGAAGGAGGAAATTGACACTGAGGGAGTTGGTGGGGTGGTTTGCGTGAGCTTGGTTACAAGAGGAAGGGATTTACTGGTCAGTGGACTGCTTCCGCTGTCGCCCAAAGTTTTTGAACTTGTCACTGACTTATTATGAATGCGCTGCAGGTGACGTATAAGGGAGGATGTTCCGAGGTGGTTAACGTCCTTACCCCTACTTATTACAGCTTGACAAAGGCAACACACGGCTTGACACCTGTTGTCCGCATTTCTGTTGAAATACTTCCACACCGAAGAGCTGATTTTTTTGGTATTTTCACCAGGCATGTCAGTGGCCATATTCCTCCCACGGACAACAGGTGTCTCCCCGGGTGCCTGACTTAAACAAACCACCTCACCATCAGAATCCTCCTGGTCAATTTCCTCCCCAGCGCCAGCAACACCCATATCCTCCTCATCCTGGTGTACTTCAACACTGACATCTTCAATCTGACTATCAGGAACTGGACTGCGGGTGCTCCTTCCAGCACTTGCAGGGGGCGTGCAAATGGTGGAAGGCGCATGCTCTTCCCGTCCAGTGTTGGGAAGGTCAGGCATCGCAACCGACACAATTGGACTCTCCTTGTGGATTTGGGATTTCGAAGAACGCACAGTTCTTTGCGGTGCTTTTGCCAGCTTGAGTCTTTTCAGTTTTCTAGCGAGAGGCTGAGTGCTTCCATCCTCATGTGAAGCTGAACCACTAGCCATGAACATAGGCCAGAGCCTCAGCCGTTCCTTGCCACTCCGTGTGGTAAATGGCATATTGGCAAGTTTACGCTTCTCCTCCGACAATTTTATTTTAGGTTTTGGAGTCCTTTTTTTACTGATATTTGGTGTTTTGGATTTGACATGCTCTGTACTATGACATTGGGCATCGGCCTTGGCAGACGACATTGCTGGCATTTCATCGTCTCGGCCATGACTAGTGGCAGCAGCTTCAGCACGAGGTGGAAGTGGATCTTGATCTTTCCCTAATTTTGGAACCTCAACATTTTTGTTCTCCATATTTTAATAGGCACAACTAAAAGGCACCTCAGGTAAACAATGGAGATGGATGGATACTAGTATACAATTATGGATGGACTGCCGAGTGCCGACACAGAGGTAGCTACAGCCGTGAACTACCGTACTGTACTGTGTCTGCTGCTAATATAGACTGGATGATAATGAGATGTAGTATGTATAAAGAAGAAAGAAAAAAAAACCACGGGTAGGTGGTATACAATTATGGATGGACTGCCGAGTGCCGACACAGAGGTAGCTACAGCCGTGAACTACCGTACTGTACTGTGTCTGCTGCTAATATAGACTGGATGATAATGAGATGTAGTATGTATAAAGAAGAAAGAAAAAAAAAACCACGGGTAGGTGGTATACAATTATGGATGGACTGCCGAGTGCCGACACAGAGGTAGCTACAGCCGTGAACTACCGTACTGTACTGTGTCTGCTGCTAATATAGACTGGATGATAATGAGATGTAGTATGTATAAAGAAGAAAGAGAAAAAAACCACGGGTAGGTGGTATACAATTATGGATGGACTGCCGAGTGCCGACACAGAGGTAGCTACAGCCGTGAACTACCGTACTGTACTGTGTCTGCTGCTAATATAGACTGGATGATAATGAGATGTAGTATGTATAAAGAAGAAAGAAAAAAAAACCACGGGTAGGTGGTATACAATTATGGATGGACTGCCGAGTGCCGACACAGAGGTAGCTACAGCCGTGAACTACCGTACTGTACTGTGTCTGCTGCTAATATAGACTGGATGATAATGAGATGTAGTATGTATAAAGAAGAAAGAAAAAAAAAACCACGGGTAGGTGGTATACAATTATGGATGGACTGCCGAGTGCCGACACAGAGGTAGCTACAGCCGTGGACTACCGTACTGTACTGTGTCTGCTGCTAATATAGACTGGATGATAATGAGATGTAGTATGTATAAAGAAGAAAGAAAGAAAAACCACGGGTAGGTGGTATACAATTATGGATGGACTGCCGAGTGCCGACACAGAGGTAGCTACAGCCGTGAACTACCATACTGTGTCTGCTGCTAATATAGACTGGATGATAATGAGATGTAGTATGTATAAAGAAGAAAGAAAAAAAACCACGGGTAGGTGGTATACAATTATGGATGGACTGCCGAGTGCCGACACAGAGGTAGCTACAGCCGTGGACTACCGTACTGTACTGTGTATGCTGCTAATATAGACTGGATGATAATGAGATGTAGTATGTATAAAGAAGAATGAAAAAAAAACCACGGGTAGGTGGTATACAATTATGGATGGACTGCCGAGTGCCGACACAGAGGTAGCTACAGCCGTGGACTACCGTACTGTACTGTGTCTGCTGCTAATATAGACTGGATGATAATGAGATGTAGTATGTATAAAGAAGAAAGAAAAAAAAAACCACGGGTAGGTGGTATACAATTATGGATGGACTGCCGAGTGCCGACACAGAGGTAGCTACAGCCGTGAACTACCGTACTGTGTCTGCTGCTAGTATAGACTGGATGATAAATAATGATATATAAAATATATATCACTACTGCAGCCGGACAGGTATATATTATATAATGAGGGACCTGCTGGACACTGTCTGTCAGCAGAATGAGTTTTTTAATTTTTATAGAATAAAAAAACACCACACAAGTCACATGACGAGTGTACTTTTTCAGGCAGACAATCACAATATACTATACTGGTGGTCAGTGTGGTCAGGTCACTGGTCACAGTGGTCAGTGGTCAGTCACACTGGCAGTGGCACTCTGGCAGCAAAAGTGTGCACTGTTTAATATGTACTCCTGGCTCCTGCTATAACCTATAACTGCTCCCCAGTCTCCCCCACAATTAAGCTGTGTGAGCACAGTCAGATATTATACATAGATGATGCAGCACACTGGGCTGAGCACAGATATGGTATGTGAGTGTGACTGAGTCACTGTGTATCGTTTTTTTCAGGTAGAGAACAAGAACAGAACGGATTATTAAATAATAATAAATTATAAAACTGCACTGGTGGGTCAGGTCACTGGTCATCAGTCACTAGTATAACTCCTCCTAAGCTCCAGTAAGTAAATGAAGTGTCTCACTCTCACTCTCCTATCTATTTTAATTTCTAAACGGAGAGGACGCCAGCCACGTCCTCTCCCTATCAATCTCAATGCACGTGTGAAAATGGCCGCGACGCGCGGCTCCTTATATAGAATCCGAGTCTCGCGATAGAATCCGAGCCTCGCGAGAATCCGACAGCGTGATGATGACGTTCGGGCGCGCTCGGGTTAACCGAGCAAGGCGGGAAGATCCGAGTCGCTCGGACCCGTGTAAAAAAACATGAAGTTCGGGCGGGTTCGGATTCAGAGAAACCGAACCCGCTCATCTCTAGTAGTTACGCTGCGCCCAGCACTTGGGACGAGCCCTGAAGTACTATTGCTCACACCCACCTGTGATCTGTGATAAGTGCAGCCCCTTGGCTGATCGCTCAAAACAGTTGAATAGCATCCAGACTTTTTAGATGGGAGCTACAATACACACAACAAATGAATCACCCATGGACATTACATTTCTTTGGGAGACATTGGACTTTATGCTAAATGCTGAAATGCTTCTGTCTAACTTATGTCTAAACCAATCATTGCAATAACACTTCATACCTGGCTATAGAAATATATATTGTAACAGGAGTCTTGCTAGAATGTGCTCTGTTACAAAAATTCCACCAGCAACCGACTCCAGGCTTGTGCAAAAACAACAAATACCTTTTATTCAGGTATTCAAAAACAAAGATACACATAAAACAAAGATCACTGTATCTAGTATAAACAACTAGGGAGGTTAGGCCCTGCCTCACTCCCTCTTACTTAATAAGGAACCCTTCAGGTCCCTCATCCTGATACTAGTGCCCCAGTCTTCCGGATCCCACTGTCCCTAGCAGGCCTATCACCTTAGCACTAACTGCCATCAGGAGCCCTGACTCATGGGAGAGACTCTGCCTTAAACCCAGCACCCAGGTGCTGGCTGATGAAGCAGCTTCTTGGGCTAAGAAGCCCATCAGACCTAGTCTGGGCCAAATGGATGGGAACCCGGTCCATCCACACTTCCCATCCACCCCCAGGACCCTCTGTGTAGCTTACAGGTGGCAAAGTACCTCTCCTGACACAATATATATATATATATATATGTATATATATAATACACTGCTCAAAAAAAATAAAGGGAACACTAAAATAACACATCCTAGATCTGAATGAATGAAATATTCTAATTAAATACTTTGTTCTTTACATAGTTGAATGTCCTGACAACAAAATCACACAAAAATTATCAATGGAAATCAAATTTATTAACCCATAGAGGTCTGGATTTGGAGTCACACTCAAAATTAAGTGGAAAAACACACTACAGGCTGATCCAACTTTGATGTAATGTCCTTTAAAACAAGCCAAAATGAAGCTCAGTAGTGTGTGTGGCCTCCACGTGCCTGTATGACCTCCCTACAACGCCTGGGCATGCTCCTGATGAGGTGGCAGATGGTCTCCTGAGGGATCTCCTCCCAGACCTAGACTAAAGCATCCGCCAACTCCTGGACAGTCTGTGGAGCAACATGGCATTGGTGGATGGAGCGAGACATGATGTCTCAGATGTGCTCAATTGGATTCAGGTCTGGGGAACGGGCGGGTCAATCCATAACATCAATGCCTTTGTCTTGCAGGAACTGCTGACACACACCAGCCACATGAGGTCTAGCATTGTCTTGCATTAGGAGGGACCCAGGGCCAACTGCACCAGCATATGGTCTCACAAGGGGTCTGAGGATCTCATCTCGGTACCTAATGGCAGTCAGACTACCTCTGGCGAGTACATGGAGGGCTGTGCGGCCCCCCAAAGAAATGCCACCCCACACCATTACTGACCCACTGCCAAACCGGTCATGCTGGAGGATGTTGCAGGCAGCAGAACCTTCTCCTTGGCGTCTCCAGACTCTGTCACGTCTGTCACATATGCTCAGTGAGAACCTGCTTTCATCTGTGAAGAGCACAGGACGCCAGTGGCGAATTTGCCAATCCTGGTGTTCTCTGGCAAATGCCAAATGTCCTGCACGGTGTTGGGCTGTAAGCACAACCCCCACCTGTGGACGTCGGGCCCTCATACAACCCTCATGGAGTCTGTTTCTGATCGTTTGAGTAGACACATGCACATTTGTGGCTTGCTGGAGGTCATTTTGCAGGGCTCTGGCAGTGCTCCTCCTGTTACTCCTTGCACAAAGGCGGAGGTAGCGGTCCTGCTGCTGGGTTGTTGGCCTCCTCCACATCTCCTGATGTACTGGCCTGTCTCCTGGTAGCACCTCCATGCTCTGGACACTACGCTGACAGACACAGCAAACCTTCTTGCCACAGCTCGCATTGATGTGCCATCCTGGATGAGCTGCACTACCTGAGCCACTTGTGTGGGTTGTAGACTCCGTCTCATGCTACCACTAGAGTGAAAGCACCGCCAGCTTTCAAAACTGACCAAAACATCAGCCAGAAAGTATAGGAGCTGAGAAGTGGTCTGTGGTCACCACCTGCAGAATAACTCCTTTATTGGGGGTGTGCTAATTGTCTATAATTTCCACCTGTTGGCTATTCCATTTGCACAACAGCATGTGAAATTGATTGTCAATCAGTGTTGCTTCCTAAGTGGACAGTTTAATTTCACAGAAGTGTGATTGACTTGGAGTTACATTGTGTTGTTTAAGTGTTCCCTTTATTTTTTTGAGCAGTGTATATATATATATATATATATATATATATATATATAAAATATAAACATAAGTATAGGAGAGATATTACAAAGAACTCTCCAGTCTGAACTTTTGGTAACTCCCCTGGCAAGTCATTCCCATGGAGGGTGATAAAGGGGGGCTATTTCTGAGGGCTGGTGAGATGAGTATCTGACCCTAGGCTAGTAGGTGATACAGTGCCAGGGATACATTTTGTGAATTGCTGTATGGAATGGTATTATCGAAGTGTGCTGTGCTGTTTATCACCCATTCTGTTCAATAGTTTTGAATTATCCTTTATTATATATTTTACCAAATAAGTGGTCACTAGTTTGCAGATGACCATGTACTAAGCATCGCTTGTAGGATGCGGTACATCCCGCCGCTTACATTATGCCACGTACATTCATATTAATCACATATGTACTAACATGTGCGATAAGTAACGCAAAGGACAACTCTCCTGGTAAGAGCTGTCCTTGCAATATCGGGACTTCAGAGATTCGGGCCTGGGAGCCCCTCTGTGCAGTGCTTTTGTTTTAGTCAAGATTTTGTCAGTGGATCTCAGGTTTAATTTTGGTCTAATTGTAGTCAATGTATTAGTCATAACTTTTGCAGTTTACTGATATTGTAATGGATTTTGCTGAAGAACATTCTATAATATTCCCTTGAAGTTTGCATACCTTTTTAACTATTTGTTTATTAATCTAGGCTCAATAGGCCGAGAATGTGTTATATACTGAGTCTGACTTACTGTAGTGCTCCCATATATCATATACAAATCAATGCCTTAAACTTGTTCGAACTTCGAACAAGCAAGTGCAATACACAATCCTATTTCGTTCGCATTAGGTCATATTAATTTTGCGTGTGTGTGTGTGTGTGTGTGTGTGTGTGTGTGTGTGTGTGTGTGTGTGTTTAATCAACGTTTCAAACTTTACAGTTTTTCAAGCTTTATAGTTATCCTGACGAAATAAAGTTTGAAACGTTGATAAAGCATACCGTGTGTTGCTCTGATCGTGTCCAGCATGCCGCATCCATTGTAATGAAAAAAAAAAAAAAATATATATATATATATATATATATATATATATATATATATAAAATGTGTGTAACCCTCTCCACTTATTCACTTTATATACTTATTTACTTTATGCTTATCCCTCCTCTTATATAGTTTAAGATCACACATAGAGCCTAATTCAGAGTTGAACGCAGCAGCAAATTTGTTAGCAGTTGGGCAAAACCATGGGGGTAATTCCAAGTCGATCGCAGCAGGAATATTGTTAGCAGTTGGGCAAAACCATGTGCACTGCAGGGGAGGCAGATTTAACATGTGCAGAGAGAGTTAGATTTGGGTGTGGTGTGTTCAATCTGCAATCTAATTTGCAGTGTAAAAATAAAGCAGCCAGTATTTACCCTGCACAGAAATAAAATAATCCACGCAAATCTAACTCTTTCTGCACATGTTATATCTGCCTCCCCTGCAGTGCACATGGTTTTGCCCAACTGCTAACAAAGGCCCTCATTCTGAGTTGTTCGCTCGTTAGTGTTTTCCGCAACGGAGCGATTAGTCGCAAACTGCGCATGCGCAATGTTTGCAGTGCGTCTGCGCCAAGTAAATTTTCAAAAAAGTTTGGTATTTTACTCACGGCTTAATTAAGAAATTTCTTCGTTCTGGTGATCGGAGTGTGATTGACAGGAAGTGGGTGTTTCTGGGCGGAAACTGGCCGTTTTATGGGTGTGTGCGAAAAAACGCTGCCGTTTCTGGGAAAAACGCGGGAGTGGCTGGAGAAACGGGGGAGTGTCTGGGCGAACGCTGGGTGTGTTTGTGACGTCAAACCAGGAACGAAACTGACTGAACTGATCGCAGTGGCAGAATAAGTCTCGAGCTACTCAGAAACTGCAAAGAAATTTCTTTTCGCAATTCTGCGAATCTTTAGTTCGCAATTCTGCAAAGCTAAAATTCACTCCCAGTAGGCGGCAGCTTAGCGTGTGCAAAGCTGCTAAAAGCAGCTAGCGAGCGAACAACTCTGAATGAGGGCCAAAATTCCTGCTGCGATCAACTTGGAATTACCCCCCATGTGCACTGCAGGGGGGCAGCAGATACAACATGTGCAGAGAGAGTTAGATTTGGGTGAGGTGTGTTCAAACTGAAATCTAAATTGCACTGTAAAAATAAAGCATCCAGTATTTACCCTGCACAGAAACAAAATAACTCATCCCAATCTAACTCTCTCTGCACATGTTATATCTGCTACACCTGCAGTGCACATTGGGGGTAATTCCAAGTTGATCGCAGCAGGATTTTTGTTAGCAGTTGGGCAAACCATGGGGGTCATTCCGAGTTGTTCGCTCGGTAAAAATCTTCGCATCGCAGCGATTTTCCGCTTAGTGCGCATGCGCAATGTTCGCACTGCGACTGCGCCAAGTAAATTTGCTATGCAGTTAGGAATTTTACTCACGGCTTTTTCATCGTTCTGGCGATCGTAATGTGATTGACAGGAAGTGGGTGTTACTGGGCGGAAACAGGCCGTTTTATGGGCGTGTGGGAAAAAACGCTACCGTTTCCGGAAAAAACGCAGGAGTGGCTGGAGAAACGGGGGAGTGTCTGGGCGAACGCTGGGTGTGTTTGTGACGTCAAACCAGGAACGACAAGCACTGAACTGATCGCAGATGCCGAGTAAGTCTGGAGCTACTCAGAAACTGCTACGAGGTGTGTAATCGCAATATTGCGAATACATCGTTCGCAATTTTAAGAAGCTAAGATTCACTCCCAGTAGGCGGCGGCTTAGCGTGAGCAAATCTGCAAAAATCAGCTTGCGAGCGAACAACTCGGAATGACCCCCCATGTGCACTGCAGGGGAGGCAGATTTAACATGTGCAGAGAGAGTTAGATTTGGGTGTGGTGTGTTCAATCTGCAATCTAATTTACAGTGTAAAAATAAAGCAGCCAGTATTTACCCTGCACAGAAACAAAATAACCCACCCAAATCTAACTCTTTCTGCACATGTTATATCTGCCTCCCCTGCAGTGCACATGGTTTTGCCCAATTGCTAACAAAATTCCTGCTGCGATCAACTCTGAATTACCCCCATGGTTTTGCCCAACTGCTAACAAATTTGCTGCTGCGATCAACTTTGAATTACCCCCATAGTTTTAACTTACCTTTTTTATGGTTTTAATATGGCTTGGGGATGTGATGTGAGGCTCCATTGCAAGAAGCATGCTCTTCTCTGCTTGCCGAGCTGACCCTCAGTGACGTGTGGTGGGGTGAGGCAGGTGAGGCAGAGCCTTTCCTGTCATCCTAACGTTTGTGCCAATGTTTTGAATGTATATAGTATATGAAAAATACAAAGATTTTGTTTGAAATATCTTCTTTGTATTATTCTATTCATTTTTATAGCCAAAACGGAGTAAAAAGTCTATGGCAGGTGAGGCAGTGCCTCACCTGTCTATCTTTTCCGCACATCTCTGATCAAAACTCACCAAATTTCCAGAAGTTTAAACTGCTGCACCTGTGTATAATACCCAGACGTACACTTTGGCTCATATATTGCGTGTAAATCTGACTATGGTGCTAGCCAGTGCCTCCTGAGCCATATACACCTTGATAAAGACCTTGTGTTGAAACGGCGTTGGTGCTACCAGACAGTGTTTTTTTATTCTTCTCCACTTACATCATTCCAAGGTAATATAGCATTTGTGTCCACAAGTATAAGTCCGGAATTTACTTGTGATTTACTTGTGATTGTCTTATTCCATTCTGACACACATTTGTTCTATCTTGGAACCAATTTTTTGGAATTGATTATGGAGATTTTATCTGATTGTTTATAATTTTATTATGTGAAAATAAATCATTTTTTTGGAGAGAAGAGTGGTTCATCTGTTCAAAGAAACCGCTACGTGTGGAATTCCATCTGCTGAAAAGTGAGTGTGGTACGTTTTATTGAACAGAGCTTGTCTCATGTGCTATGATCAGAAGTGTAAAAGAAACCTTTACATGTATGGTGATATATAATTCTAAGTGAGTTTTGGTACATTTACCTGTGCTTATGAAGTGGTGGTGAGAAACTATCCTTATCTACTATCAAGAAATCCACACAATATAGGGCTCTTTTTCGCCGGAGAATTCACAGAAATTGATCATATTACAAACATTACTACACATTTTGTGTTCAATTTTGCTTTTTTTGCATGTAAATATCCGGCAATCACTGGAATAATAGAAAGAGACTAACAAAGGACTACGAAGAATTCATGTGTTCTTGCAGGGTCAGGAGACAGAGACTGCAGTGACTAGGCACGTGAAAGGTAGCCGAGCCTTGCCTGCCTTAAATGTTCCAGCGATTCGGCATTTGGCAGTCGGCACTAACTGAGTATGATGGGCTAGGAGCAACAACTGCACCTCCCTGCCTACAGCCTGAGATTGGTCAGAAAAACCCTGTCACACTGCAGGAAGGTGAAGGGAGGAGGTGGAGCCCTACCTGGCTGCCAGGAAGAAAGGAGGGGACTATGCTGCAGCTGCTGGCTGCCTGGCTTCAAGACAAAGCAGCAGCCTGCGGAAGGCTGACATGCAAATAAGCATGGCCCCTAATGTTTTCAAGTGTACTGCCCAGCCCGCTACTTGTTCAATGATAAACAATATCCCCTTGCATGATAATACACCACTCTACTACTTTTAATGATGAAGAAAGTCCAACTTTCTCTGAAGATGTTCTTGTCTGTGTTGTATACCAAAACAAATGACCCCGCAGAAGATATAGAAAAATTTCTAATGAAATATAGTGACATGTGCCTGGAAGAAAAGAATAACCTTTGTGAACAAGCAAGTAAAGGGTTGAGATGACTCCAATTACCCCATCTGAAAACTCAGGGGCATAGAGAGGGAGACCAGGCCCGGGTAATGCGGGGGCATGACATAATACTAAGGCAGCTGTGGCCACACCCCCTTTTATAAAATCTGTCAAAAATAATACTTACACGCAGTGAAGTGTTATGGCGCCCAGCATAAAAGAGCACTGTTATGCTCTTCAAGCAGGGTCAGATCCATGGGGGGTGCATTCAATGTGATGATCGCATCCCTCCCCACTTCCGCAGACAGAGGATTGCTGTAGCTCAGCCACAGCAACCTCCCCAGACCCATGCATCCTAGCACAAAGCAGCATGTGCTGGCTGCTGGGGAGAGAGAGGCTGCTGCCAGCTGACATGTGATGAAGGGGTGTAGACCCGGGCCCCTCCAGCAAGCCCGGACCTGAGTAATTATCCCAAACAAAAGAAAAAACCTGTCTTTTCTGCCATCTAGACTTGTCATCCTACGTAACCCTAGAATGATAGATTTGATGGCTTTAGGCATTGTGTAGCATACAAGTTCTTCTTGATGAGGCATGCCTATTTGCATAGTAATAGGTTGTGTCTTGGTAAGGATAGAAGCTTTGAAAACTACAGATGGGTCCTATGTTATCTTGACTGTTTCTCCGCCTAGACGGACGTTTAGTCACGCTAAGGCGATAGCTTAGCTTGCTGAGTTTAATCACGGGCAGGCGCGTTGAGGCGATACTAGATACTCAGCATGTATTAAACATCTCCACCATTGGGTGGCTAATGCTCCACCAATCCAGTACTTTCGATCGTATAGCGGCGGACTTATCTACAGCTCTGGCAAATGGTCAGTGATGACTGTAATGTTAATAGATGGTGACCAATGGTCAGACGGTGAGAATTCTCAATATAAATAGTTTATACAGACACAAACAAACATGTTAAAACACTTGTGTATGCAGACGCAAGATTGTGTATGGAGACCCAACTAATTGTGTAAAAGGAAGAATGTACAATGCATAAACACCGTGCTTTTGAAATACATGTACAGTACATGAGCGTCCGAGTTCCCTAAGGCATAATGGGGAGGGGTCGCTATTTGCAGTACTTTTGCACATGAACTTGTAAATCTCTTATGAGGTGTCATGGGCTAGCTATGAAGGCTCCCATCTCCCACGCTAAGGGTCCAGGGTTCGAGTCCTAAAGTGGCAACTTTTTTTTTTTGCATGTGTTCCCGTGACATTCACTTACATATTTTTTTTTTTCTGTGTAAGACAGTCAATGGAAGGGTGCACACAGGTTTCACATAAATCAGAGTAAATCTGCAGGAGCGATTCTTTACGCTAAATGCAAATACACAGCGGTAATGAGTATAAATGAGTGTATTCTGATGCAACTAACTGAGCAACACAGTAGTGTAGATCTTCGGCGTTTGTGTATTGCACATGACCTGAACTCCCTCCCTGTCTACTGCTTGACCTGTGCAGGCTCCCATGGGGGGAAGGGCGATGGGGGTAGCGGGAGGCAGTGGAAAATACCATGCTTTTGAAATGCAAGTATGAGCGTCCGAGTCCCCTAAGGCATAACCCAACACCAATGGGGAGGGGTCGCTATTTGCAGTACTTTTACACATGAACTTGTAAATCTCTCATAAGGAGTCGTGGGCTAGCGATGAAGGCTCCCACCTCCCACGCTGAAGGTCCTGGGTTCGAGTCCTAAAGTGCCAACTTTTTTTTTTGTATGTGTTCCCGTGACATTTACTTACATATTATTTTTTTTTCTGTGTAAGACAGTCAATGGTAGGGTGCACACAGGTTTCACATAAATCAGAGTAAATCTGCAGGAGCAATTCTTTACGCTAAATGCAAATACACAGCGGTAATGAGTATAAATGAGGGTATTCTGACGCAACTAACTGAGCAACACAGTAGTGTAGATCTACACAGTAGTGTAGATCTTCGGCGTTTGTGTATTGCACATGACCTGAACTCCCTCCCTGTCTACTGCTTGACCTGTGCAGGCGCCGTGCTTTTGAAATACAAGTATGAGCGTAACAAGTATGAGTGTAACGTGTAATGTGCATAGACCTCGCTTATCCCTATCACCCCTGTGTATTTTGGCTAGGGTATTGTGACGCTCCTTCAGCATTGCCCCGTGGCCTGCAAAATTTATGCCATCTCTCACTCCATATCCGAGCGCTGCCACATGGTGGGGATTCACGGTCGGTGGCCATTTTGTCAGTGTGCTATGCGATCGAGTCCGGTGTAACGTAATGTGCATAGTCCTCGCTTATCCCTATCGCCCCTGTGTATTTTGGCTAGGGGATTGTGACACTCCTTCAGCATTGCCCCGTGACCTGCAAAACTTATGCCATCTCTCACTCCATATCCGAGTGCTGCCACGTGGTGGGGATTCACGGTCGGCTGCCATTTTGTCAGTGTGCTATGCAATTGAGTCCGGTGTAAAGTAATGTGCATAGACCTCGCTTATCCCTATCTCCCCTGTGCATTTTAGCTAGGGGATTGTGATGCTCCTTCAGCATTGCCCCGTGGCCTGCAAAACTTATGCCATCTCTCACTCCATATCCGAGCGCTGCCATGTGGTGGCGGGTCAGGGGCAGTGGCCATTTTGCCAGTGTGCTATGCGATCGAGTCCGGTGTACCGTAATGTGCATAGACCTTGCTTATCCCTATCGCCCCTGTGTATTTTAGCTAGGGGATTGTGATGCTCCTTCAGCATTGCCCCGTGGCCTGTAAAACTTATGCCGTTGCGCGCTCCATATCCGAGCGCTGCCACGTGGTGGGTATTCACGGTCATTGGCCATTTTGTTAGTGTGCTATGCGATCGAGTCCGGTGTACCGTAATGTGCATAGACCTCGCTTAGCCCTATCTCCCCTGTGTATTTTAGCTAGGGGATTGTGACGCTCCTCCAGCATTGCCCCGTGGCCTGCAAAACTTAAGCCATCTCTCACTCCATATCCGAGCGCTGCCACGTGATGGGGGTTCAGGAGCGGCGCCCATTTTGCCAGTGTGCTATGCGATCAATTCCAGTGTACCGTAATGTGCATAGACCTCGCTTATTCCTATCGCCCCTGTGCATTTTAGCTAGGGGATTGTGACGCTCCTTCAGCATTGCCCCATAGCCTGCAAAATCTGTGCTGTTACTTGCTCCGTAGCTAAGGGCCTCCATGGGGCAAGGAGTCACAGGTGGTAGCCATTTCAATTGAGTTTGCCCTGCTACAGAATTGTATGTGTACAGTAGAACCGCTCCTGCAGCTTTGCCCTGGTTTATGTGAATAAAAATAATAATAAAGTGTCTGTAAAAAACTAACATGCATTCGTACTTTAGGAATCGAACCAGGGACTCTGAGTAGAGGAAGCGGAACACTTCACCACTTCGCCACAGACAGATGAATAAATCCATTGGTTTTGATTATGCTGTAATGGCTACGGGATTAGGACGCTAACATACTGTACAATATTCCTAATCTCAATAGGCAATAGTGAACTTCTAACACGTCCATTTGCGTCAGTGTACACTACTGGTTTTATGTTGCTTTGTCTGTGGGACTTGGACGCTCACATATTCCTAAAGTACTGTAAATGGATCACATATGCTGTACTATTTGCGTCTGTACTGTATATACTGTATTAAGTAATGCAGCGTAATGAGACGCTGTATTTACTGTATGCAGCGTAATGGTGGATGATCGCAGGTATTACACGTAAAGGTAACGCCAAACGCTCTGTCTGCCTCCGTGCGATTGGGCACGCCTCTCTGTGACTAGGCGCACCTCCCTGCGCCCCGGTACGCTGCGTATGCCCGAACGCCTCAGCCAGTCAAGATAACGGAGGCTCCATCTGTATGTTCCTATTAATTACCATAATGCAAAAAGGATAAGAGGATCCATGGAAATCCCAAATCCTATATCTATCTCCCTGAAAATCAGTTTAATAACCATAAAAAATAAAAAGGTATCTGCAACTTCTTTGGAAAATAGAAACAGTGGGCGGTATTCAATTATTTCCACCCCCTGTTTCTGCGAAATGGCGTGGTTTCATCATTTAATTTCAGCTCGCTACCCTGGGGCTAGCGAGGCGCCCAACCCTTTATGCAGCTAAACCTGATTACGATGGGCGTGATATGCGCGATAATAGGGATCACTTTAGAATGGAGATTGGGCGTGATATACACATTGGAATACCGCCCAGTATGTTCTGTTTTAATATACTATGGATCATCTATGATTAAGTGGAGCACCGCAAATTAATGTGTCTAGTTATGTCAAGGTTGTTCCTTCCTTCACTAAGCACAGTCAGTGGTGTATCTAGGCGCCATGGTGCCTGGAGCAAGGGTATGTTTTGGCGCCACCGTCCCCTGTACTGAATTGCAGGCCTACCCAACATCTGGTGGCATGTTACATTTGAAAAGAAACGATATTTTAAAAAAAATCCTAAATTGGTTACATGGCCGGTTCTAGACCTTGTGGAGCTCAGGGTGAAAGTTTTCTTTGGGTGCCTCCCATGGTTAAAATAGGATCAGTGCATGCCAAAGGATGGCAACAACAATATAGGGGCATGCCAGTATGGTTGGTGTAATAGTTAGCATTACCGCCTCACAGCACTGAGATCATGGGTTTGATTCCCACCATGGCCCTAACTGTGCGGAGTTTGTATTTTCCGCCCGTGCTTGTGTGGGTTTGCTCCAGGTTCTCTGGTTTCCTCCCACAATACAAAAATATACTGGTAGGTTAATTGGCTCCCAACAAAAATTAACCCTGTTTTTGTGTGTGTGTGTGTGTGTGTGTGTGTGTGTGTGTGTGTGTGTGTGTGTGTGTGTGTGTGTGTGTGTGTGTGTGTGTGTGTGTGATAAGGAATATAGATTTTAAGCTCCCATGAGGCAGGAAATTATGTGAATGGTGAAATATTCTCTGTAAAGCTCTGCGGAATATGTGTGCACTATATAAATAACTGGTAATAATAAATAATGGCTTCACTGGGAAGGTGCGAGGCCACAGAATAGTACCAATTCACACATCACCTCACAGTAGTGTCCGTTATCCACATTACACCAAACAGTAGTGTCTGTTATTCACATTACACCACCCAGTAGAGCCCCTTATACGCATTATACCATGGTAGAGCCGCTATGGTAGTAGCTGTATTTATCTATTTACTTGTTTAATTCAAATAAGTTAAAAACACTATATGCCCTGACTGACCTAACCTCACATCCCCCAAATTCCTCAATGAAAATAAAGCCCCAAATGTGACCGTCCCCCACAGATCTGATAAATGTCCCAATCTCTGAATGAAAATAAGGCCCCAAAACAGCCCCCCCCCCAGATCTGATAATCTCTCAATACCTCAATGAAAATAATGCCCCAAATGTGACCCCCCCACAGACCTGAAACCCCCTAAACTCTCAGTGAAAAATTGCACCACAGTTGCCCCCCACCACCCAATTTGATAATCCCCCAATGCCTCAATGAAAATAATACCCTAGAACTGCTATCCCAGACCTAATAATCCCACTATGCTTCAATGAAAATAATGTCCCAGAATTGACTGAGGGGGAGAGAGAGCTGTGTCGCATCAGCCTGAGGGGCAGAAAGAGCTGTACTGCAGTAGCCTGAGGGGCAGAGAGATATGCTGCAGCAGCCTGAGGGGCAGAGAGAGGAGCTGCAGCAGCCAGAGAGACAGAGAGGTGCTGTAGCTTCTAATGCAGAGAAAGGTGCTGCTGCAGCAGCTAGGGCAGAAAAAGGTGCTGCAGAGAGAGGTGCTGCAGCAGCTAGGGCAGAGAGAGGTGCTGCAGCATCAATGTAGAGAGAAGTGCTGCAGCAGCCGAGGCAGAGAGATGTGCTACAACAGCCGGGACAGAGAGAGGTGCTGCAGCAGCTAAGATAGAGACAGCTGCTGCAGCATCTGAAGTAGAAACATTTGCTGCAGCTTCCAGGAAAGAGAGAGCTGCTGCAGCAGCGGGGAAAGAGAGTGGTGCAGCAGGACAGAAGTAACCCTTCTACACAGCTACAAGCAGACAGTGAGACATATAAAGAGGGCGGGCAGAGCTCCAGCATGTGCTGGCTGTCAGTGTCTCCTACTACCACTGCCTGCCCTATTCCCTACCTAGGTTCCGGAATACATACTATTTACCATCGGCTGGGATGCCGGCCGTCAGTATACCAACTGCGGCACCCCAGCCACCAGTATGTCGGCAGCGGGGCAGGCGTTAGAAAGCCCCTTGCAGGCATGCTACACTCGCCACAAGTTATTTTCTTCCTTTATGGGTGTCGTGGACACCCACAGAGGGTGAAAAGCCTGTGGCATCGGTATTCCAGCGGCGGCATTTCACCGCCTATTGGGAATCCGGTATTGGCATTGTGACCGCTGGGATCCCGACGGGTGGTCTCGTGATTGCTTGCCTTGGTCTCCAAGTCCGAGTCAGTGTGCGCCCCCTCTGCTTCTTCTCCTAATGCTCTGTGGCTGCCAGTACAGTGGCCCATGGGAAGGGGTGGGCGGCAGCGTGCTCTGTAACTGTTTTGGACCCCTGTTCTCACGCTCTACCGGAGCCACCTTTGCTACACCCCTGAGCACAGTTAGTCACATCCAGGGATGAATTGGGAATTCACAGTGGCCCTGGAAAATTCCTAAAGTGGCCCTACAGATGTGTCCTCATACATCCAGCCGCAATACGCCATGCAGCTTGAGATGCCTGGCGTGAGTGAGCCACCAGGTCCCATGCAACTCTGCTAACGTTGTCAAAAATGCATCTTAGTACCAACGCAATGTGACTAGGACATAGCAGGAGACTGTGCTGATTAATGTGATATATGACACTTGTATATTGTGTGTGACTGAGTCTGTATACGGAGCACTGTGGAACTTGTATTGGAAGAAAGCTGCAGCTGCTACATTGTACACAGTCAGACACTCAGTCACACACAATATACCAGTGTCATTTATCAAATCAATCAGCACAGTCTCCTCGTGCATCCTGTAATTGTGACATAAAAGATGACCGCCACTAGGAGATTCTCCTGCGTCCTGGCGTGCCAAGAGGGGCTGTTTGGTGTGACTGCAGTAAAGATGTATTAGGACATATATGTAGGCATGGCCAGGAGCAAATGTTGGTGAGGTTTGCAGACCATTAGCCCTAGTGCTGATAGCACTGCAGGAAACGCTATAAAGCATACCTCCCAACCTTCTAGTAGCAGCGGCTGGGACCTTTACACATGTCGGAGGTGCATGCCAGAAAAAAGGGGCATGGCCTCATGTGAAGCACAGCGCCTGCGAACCACACTAAGGGCATGCCCAGCACTCCACTCCTAGTCAGTCTCTCCATGGAATAGACGCTGCGCGCGGCATCTATTCACCGCTTGCTCTGCTAAGGTAGAGCAGTGGGTGACAGGGGCCTCCGAAACCCACCCACCCCTGTACACCCTCCCACTGAACTCTTCCTCACATGACAAGGATGGCCTGATCTCATGATGTTAAGAGATCCTCCATGGGTCACTCTGCTTGCTATGGCAGGCACCGGCAGACTGTCAGTCATGCAAATGTATCACTCCTTGCAGGGCCGGTTTTACACCGATTAGGGCCCAGGGTGAAAAGTTCTAATGCACCTCCATTAAAAAATAATAATTTTACGTATACTGGTATTTTGTGTGCACTATATATAAAATAAGAATTTACTTACCGATAATTCTATTTCTCATAGTCCGTAGTGGATGCTGGGAACTCCGTAAGGACCATGGGGAATAGCGGCTCCGCAGGAGACTGGGCACAAAAGTAAAAGCTTTAGGACTACCTGGTGTGCACTGGCTCCTCCCCCTATGACCCTCCTCCAAGCCTCAGTTAGGATACTGTGCCCGGACGAGCGTACACAATAAGGAAGGATTTTGAATCCCGGGTAAGACTCATACCAGCCACACCAATCACACCGTACAACCTGTGATCTGAACCCAGTTGACAGCATGATAACAGAGGAGCCTCTGAAAAGATGGCTCACAACAATAATAGCCCGATTTTTGTAACAATAACTATGTACAAGTATTGCAGACAATCCGCACTTGGGATGGGTGCCCAGCATCCACTACGGACTATGAGAAATAGAATTATCGGTAAGTAAATTCTTATTTTCTCTGACGTCCTAGTGGATGCTGGGAACTCCGTAAGGACCATGGGGATTATACCAAAGCTCCCAAACGGGTGGGAGAGTGCGGATGACTCTGCAGCACCGAATGAGAGAACTCCAGGTCCTCCTCAGCCAGGGTATCAAATTTGTAGAATTTAGCAAACGTGTTTGCCCCTGACCAAGTAGCTGCTCGGCAAAGTTGTAAAGCCGAGACCCCTCGGGCAGCCGCCCAAGATGAGCCCACCTTCCTTGTGGAATGGGCTTTTACAGATTTAGGCTGTGGCAGGCCTGCCACAGAATGTGCAAGCTGAATTGTACTACAAATCCAACGAGCAATAGTCTGCTTAGAAGCAGGAGCACCCAGCTTATTGGGTGCATACAGGATAAACAGCGAGTCAGATTTCCTGACTCCAGCCATCCTGGAAACATATATTTTCAGGGCCCTGACTACGTCCAGCAACTTGGAGTCCTCCAAGTCCCTAGTAGCTGCAGGCACCACAATAGGCTGGTTCAAGTGAAATGCTGAGACCACCTTAGGGAGAAATTGAGGACGAGTCCTCAATTCTGCCCTGTCCGTATGAAAAATTAGGTAAGGGCTTTTATAGGATAAAGCCGCCAATTCTGAGACACGCCTGGCTGAAGCCAGGGCTAACAACATTACCACTTTCCAAGTGAGATATTTTAAGTCCACAGTGGAGAGTGATTCAAACCAATGTTATTTTAGGAACCCCAAAACTACATTGAGATCCCAAGGTGCCACTGGAGGCACAAAAGGAGGCTGTATATGCAGTACCCCCTTGACAAACGTCTGAACTTCAGAAACTGAAGCCAGTTCTTCCTGGAAGAAAATCGACAGGGCCGAAATTTGAACCTTAATGGACCCTAATTTTAGGCCCATAGACAGTCCTGTTTGCAAGAAATGTAGGAAACGACCCAGTTGAAATTCCTCTGTAGGGGCCTTCCTGGCCTCGCACCACGCAACATATTTACGCCAAATCCGGTGATAATGTTGCACGGTCACATCCTTCCTGGCTTTGATCAGGGTAGGGATGACTTCATCCGGAATGCCTTTTTCCTTCAGGATCCGGCGTTCAACCGCCATGCCGTCAAACGCAGCCGCGGTAAGTCTTGGAACAGACATGGTCCCTGCTGAAGCAGGTCCTTTCTTAGAGGTAGAGGCCACGGGTCCTCTGTGAGCATCACTTGAAGTTCCGGGTACCAAGTCCTTCTTGGCCAATCCGGAGCCACGAGTATAGTCCTTACTCCTCTCCTTCTTATGATCCTCAGTACCTTGGGTATGAGAGGCAGAGGAGGGAACACATACACTGACTGGTACACCCACAGTGTTTGTAGAAAAAGGAGAGTGATCCCTACAAAGAAATAGGGATCTGAGAAAAAGCTTCTTTTTGGGGGCACTCTTTCAAAAATTATTTATTTAATATTTATTGTTTAAAAAATTACATTTTATTTCAATAGTTAAAAGTAATATGTATAGAGAAAGGGCAACAAGATACCTAGTGGTATAACCCTAATAGACAGTCAACTAAAATTCAATGGTGATTTGTAATATAGTATGATCCTCCAAACTAACAATATATCTCAAGAGAAAAATAATTTGTAGCAACCTCTGTGTACAGTAATGTGTTTTAGAGTGCAGGTAATAATCCCTACACTCTTGACACAGGATGCAATTTAATTGAATCTTTATTGGAGGTAATTAATAAATCAAATGCTAGGTGAAAATTTCTAAGCAAATAAATAGTGTATTAAGTAGGCAAAAACAACCATAACCATAGAATACTTGTTAGTATCTTAATGAGATATAACACAATAATGTTTTTGTTACAAAACAGGTGCCAGGAGTGACAAATCCCACAACAGGAACTTGTAACTGGCTATCACTAGATGGAAAAAATTATATCAAATTTTCTGGCTCATACATATAATAACTCTAAGTGACCACATTTGCTTAAACAGGTGTAATTATAACACAATAGTATTTTTGTTACAAAAACGGGTGCCAGAAATAGTAAATCCCACAACAGGAATTTGTAACTGGCAATCACTAGATAGAATAAATTGTATCAAATTTTCTAGCTCTTACATATAATGAATCTAAATGACCACATCTGCCTAAACAAGTGTAATAATTGAAAGAAAAGTATCCGTGCCGTTAACCCGCTAACTTCTGCTGCCTTCCCATGTGTGGAAATTAACACAGTGAATGGGAGGTGAGAGAGCCAGCGGCCGGGACGGGTATGAAGGAAGATAGTGGCGTTACTTGCTGTTGCCGGGAAACAAGGAGGGGTTATCCTGATAACATTATGTCATTGCAGGAAAAAACCCACTCCCATCCCACAATGAGTGCGCGCCGAAATACCTTACGGAATGAGAAGATCCTGCTGTTCATGCATGAAACGCTGTCCTTGCTTGGACGCGTCTCTGAGGT
This sequence comes from Pseudophryne corroboree, assembly GCF_028390025.1. NCBI lineage: Eukaryota > Metazoa > Chordata > Amphibia > Anura > Myobatrachidae > Pseudophryne > Pseudophryne corroboree. The sequence goes on along the minus strand of NC_086455.1, from coordinate 80,093,311 downwards.
TGTGCCTACGAGTCCGGGTGCGTGAACTGTGCACGGGTTATCCGGAAGGGACGTTGTGATGACGTCAAATTATGCTGGAAGCTGACGTACGTTTCACCCTACACAAGGTGGAAAGCTGCTCAATCAGATTGTAATGTCACTCAGGTGCTAAAAGGGGAGGGGTAATTCTGTGTAAGAAAAAAACTGTGTTCCCTAATGCACACCGAGTGAATAATATTACTATATAATAATAGTCAGATAATACGGAGATCTTAGTTGCGTATATCTGCAGATATAGGGTTAAGCCCCCAGGCCAATCGACAAGGCTTCTCCGTCACTGGGGGTCCCTAATGCTAGGTATGGGCCTGGGGTGCAGGACCCCACAATGTCGGCACAGGTCGGCCACCCCAGGTCAGCACACAGGTGAAAATTAATAGGGGTTAATAAGAAGCACAGAAGTGCTATGTAAGTGGTGTGATTAAAATAATATATACAAAGTGATAGGAAAAATAATAAGTGTTAATAAAGTGTTAGGGTGTGCCGACCTGCAGCAGCCCAGCAACACCGACACAGGGGCCACTGCACCCCACACCCACCCCATAAATAATTACATATATATATATCTGGGTTAAATTCCCAGTGTAAGGCCACATGGTAATGGCACCTACAGCATCTGAGAGCCAGCTTACCTGGGGATACCCCTGGCTTCCCCTATGGCACTACTAGAGTCAGCAATCCCTCCTAATGCTGACCCATTTGTGCCTCTCTATATACAATACACAAGGTGGAAAGCTGCTCAATCAGATTGTAATGTCACTCAGGTGCTAAAAGGGGAGGGGTAATTCTGTGTAAGAAAAAAACTGTGTTCCCTAATGCACACCGAGTGAATAATATTACTATATAATAATAGTCAGATAATACGGAGATCTTAGTTGCGTATATCTGCAGATATAGGGTTAAGCCCCCAGGCCAATCGACAAGGCTTCTCCGTCACTGGGGGTCCCTAATGCTAGGTATGGGCCTGGGGTGCAGGACCCCACAATGTCGGCACAGGTCGGCCACCCCAGGTCAGCACACAGGTGAAAATTAATAGGGGTTAATAAGAAGCACAGAAGTGCTATGTAAGTGGTGTGATTAAAATAATATATACAAAGTGATAGGAAAAATAATAAGTGTTAATAAAGTGTTAGGGTGTGCCGACCTGCAGCAGCCCAGCAACACCGACACAGGGGCCACTGCACCCCACACCCACCCCATAAATAATTACATATATATATATCTGGGTTAAATTCCCAGTGTAAGGCCACATGGTAATGGCACCTACAGCATCTGAGAGCCAGCTTACCTGGGGATACCCCTGGCTTCCCCTATGGCACTACTAGAGTCAGCAATCCCTCCTAATGCTGACCCATTTGTGCCTCTCTATATACAATACACAAGGTGGAAAGCTGCTCAATCAGATTGTAATGTCACTCAGGTGCTAAAAGGGGAGGGGTAATTCTGTGTAAGAAAAAAACTGTGTTCCCTAATGCACACCGAGTGAATAATATTACTATATAATAATAGTCAGATAATACGGAGATCTTAGTTGCGTATATCTGCAGATATAGGGTTAAGCCCCCAGGCCAATCGACAAGGCTTCTCCGTCACTGGGGGTCCCTAATGCTAGGTATGGGCCTGGGGTGCAGGACCCCACAATGTCGGCACAGGTCGGCCACCCCAGGTCAGCACACAGGTGAAAATTAATAGGGGTTAATAAGAAGCACAGAAGGGGTGGCCGACCTGTGCCGACATTGTGGGGTCCTGCACCCCAGGCCGATACCTAGCATTAGGGACCCCCAGTGACGGAGAAGCCTTGTCGATTGGCCTGGGGGGCTTAACCCTATATCTGCAGATATACGCAACTAAGATCTCCGTATTATCTGACTATTATTATATAGTAATATTATTCACTCGGTGTGCATTAGGGAACACAGTTTTTTTCTTACACAGAATTACCCCTCCCCTTTTAGCACCTGAGTGACATTACAATCTGATTGAGCAGCTTTCCACCTTGTGTATTGTATATAGAGAGGCACAAATGGGTCAGCATTAGGAGGGATTGCTGACTCTAGTAGTGCCATAGGGGAAGCCAGGGGTATCCCCAGGTAAGCTGGCTCTCAGATGCTGTAGGTGCCATTACCATGTGGCCTTACACTGGGAATTTAACCCAGATATATATATATATGTAATTATTTATGGGGTGGGTGTGGGGTGCAGTGGCCCCTGTGTCGGTGTTGCTGGGCTGCTGCAGGTCGGCACACCCTAACACTTTATTAACACTTATTATTTTTCCTATCACTTTGTATATATTATTTTAATCACACCACTTACATAGCACTTCTGTGCTTCTTATTAACCCCTATTAATTTTCACCTGTGTGCTGACCTGGGGTGGCCGACCTGTGCCGACATTGTGGGGTCCTGCACCCCAGGCCCATACCTAGCATTAGGGACCCCCAGTGACGGAGAAGCCTTGTCGATTGGCCTGGGGGCTTAACCCTATATCTGCAGATATACGCAACTAAGATCTCCGTATTATCTGACTATTATTATATAGTAATATTATTCACTCGGTGTGCATTAGGGAACACAGTTTTTTTCTTACACAGAATTACCCCTCCCCTTTTAGCACCTGAGTGACATTACAATCTGATTGAGCAGCTTTCCACCTTGTGTATTGTATATAGAGAGGCACAAATGGGTCAGCATTAGGAGGGATTGCTGACTCTAGTAGTGCCATAGGGGAAGCCAGGGGTATCCCCAGGTAAGCTGGCTCTCAGATGCTGTAGGTGCCATTACCATGTGGCCTTACACTGGGAATTTAACCCAGATATATATATATGTAATTATTTATGGGGTGGGTGTGGGGTGCAGTGGCCCCTGTGTCGGTGTTGCTGGGCTGCTGCAGGTCGGCACACCCTAACACTTTATTAACACTTATTATTTTTCCTATCACTTTGTATATATTATTTTAATCACACCACTTACATAGCACTTCTGTGCTTCTTATTAACCCCTATTAATTTTCACCTGTGTGCTGACCTGGGGTGGCCGACCTGTGCCGACATTGTGGGGTCCTGCACCCCAGGCCCATACCTAGCATTAGGGACCCCCAGTGACGGAGAAGCCTTGTCGATTGGCCTGGGGGCTTAACCCTATATCTGCAGATATACGCAACTAAGATCTCCGTATTATCTGACTATTATTATATAGTAATATTATTCACTCGGTGTGCATTAGGGAACACAGTTTTTTTCTTACACAGAATTACCCCTCCCCTTTTAGCACCTGAGTGACATTACAATCTGATTGAGCAGCTTTCCACCTTGTGTATTGTATATAGAGAGGCACAAATGGGTCAGCATTAGGAGGGATTGCTGACTCTAGTAGTGCCATAGGGGAAGCCAGGGGTATCCCCAGGTAAGCTGGCTCTCAGATGCTGTAGGTGCCATTACCATGTGGCCTTACACTGGGAATTTAACCCAGATATATATATATGTAATTATTTATGGGGTGGGTGTGGGGTGCAGTGGCCCCTGTGTCGGTGTTGCTGGGCTGCTGCAGGTTGGCACACCCTAACACTTTATTAACACTTATTATTTTTCCTATCACTTTGTATATATTATTTTAATCACACCACTTACATAGCACTTCTGTGCTTCTTATTAACCCCTATTAATTTTCACCTGTGTGCTGACCTGGGGTGGCCGACCTGTGCCGACATTGTGGGGTCCTGCACCCCAGGCCCATACCTAGCATTAGGGACCCCCAGTGACGGAGAAGCCTTGTCGATTGGCCTGGGGGCTTAACCCTATATCTGCAGATATACGCAACTAAGATCTCCGTATTATCTGACTATTCTTATATAGTAATATTATTCACTCGGTGTGCATTAGGGAACACAGTTTTTTTTTTTTTTTTTTCGTACGTTTCACCCTAGCCGGGCTTGTTCACATTGAATCCTATTGTGGTTACTGATGTCCTTATCCTATATACTGGCCATAGCCAATCATAATTAGGGCTCCGTAATTAGAGGTATAATTGGAGACAAGACTGTTGCACGCAATTCATGAACAGGGTTTGATTAATTTAATTTGTATACCCTAATTCAGAAAATAATAATTAAAATGAATTGAGGCAATGAAAAAATGAAAATATGAAAAAATGATAATATGAAAAAAGATTGGGATAAAAAATATATATTTTTACTTATCAAACTAAGACTAGTCAGCCTAATCAATAGATAAGGGACAATTGCAAATTAGTATAAAAATATTTAAGACTTGTATGGAAAATTATGATTGATTGCCAATTAGTTCTCATCAGAATGGTAATTATATATGCACATAAGTTGAAAAGATATATATTAATAAGGATAATGCTACTAATTATGAATTAGTTGTTATTCAAAAGCAGAAGAAACGAAGGAAGGAAGGAAAAGGGGGGGAAAAAGGAAAAGGGAATGAAGCTGCCGATGTGGAGCTGAAAAAATATATTTTCTTAATAGCGGAGGTTGAAAATGAAAAATGAGATATGAGAAATAAAAATAATAATGAATATAGAAGCGATAACATGCGTGCATGTATATACAAAATATCTGCACCTGCACACTCACATGCACATACACATGTGTACGTATGTGCACTCGCATGCATAAACATAAACGCATGCACATATGCACAATGCACTGAATCATAAGAGGTGAGATTGCAAGTCTGGAAATATTGAGATTTGAAAAATAAATTATATGAAATTAGTGATAAAAGACTGGATAGTAGATCACTGTAATGTCTCAAAAGTAATTGAATAAATAAAATAGATTGTAACAAGCTTTGTATACAGTAATGCGTCTTGGAGTGCAGGTAATGATCTCTGTACTTCTTGACACAATTGCAAAAAAGGAGGGGGTGGGGGTGAAAAGAGTGGGGGGGGGGAAAGGGGGGAAAGGAGGTGAAAAAATTAAAAAAGACAAGATTTTGAAAAATAAAACTTTTTTTAGGTAGTTAGGAAGGCTCCATAGTTAATTTTTTCATTGAGTCCCCCTGGCGAAAGAGATCCGAGCCTGAAGATCCATTTACTTTCTTTTTTCAAAAGCTCCTTATTAAGATCTCCACCCCTCAGGCCCAGATGTACCTTTTCCAAACCAAATATTTTTAGATCGTCTGAGGAGCCATGATGTACCTTATAAAAATGCTTGGCCACTGTTGTTAGGGGTCTAAGTTTTTTGGCATCGGATTCATAGTTCCTAATTGTACCTATATGCTCCAATGCTCGTTGCTTGAGCAGTCTTGAGGTCATCCCCACATAATAAATGTGGCAAGAGCAAGTTATACAATAAATGACATTCTTAGTCTTGCAATTGAAGAAATCCGTTATAGGTCGAGACAACCCATACTTATCCACGATTGAATCTCTGTGTAGTATGTGTCTACAGATTTTACAATTGCCACACGGAAAACTGCCCTTAATGGTTGGTTGTTTTGGAGGTTTAGCCTCAAAGTGACTTTGGACAAGTCTATCCTTTAGGCTTGCAGACCTCCGCCAACTCATCTGGACTTGATCCTTCAGAATTTTATCCAAATCAGTGTCTGTGTGTAGCACAGACCAATGTTTTTGGATGATACTCCTAATTTCATTCCACTCTGCACAGAAATTACCTACAAAGCGGATCTCTGTGTCTTTGGGTGAGACTGTTTTGTTTTTAAAAATTAACGAATCTCTATCGATCTGTCTGATATCTCTTTGTGCTTTCTTGATGGACCTGTTACTATATCCCCTACTTCGTAGTCTATTTGATAGTTCTAGACTTTTCTCTCGGAAAGTATTCTCATCTGAGCAGTTCCTTTTTAACCTAAGGAACTCCCCTTTGGGGATATTTTTGACCGTGGGTGGGAAGTGGGAACTAGAATGGTGGAGTATGGAGTTGGTGGCCGTAGGTTTCCTGAACAATTCTGTTCCGACAAGATTGTCTTGGTCACGAAAAATAGTGAGGTCCAGAAAGGAGATCTTATTCGTACTTGCTTCAAATGTAAATTTAAGGTTTAGGTTATTGACATGCAAGTCCTGTACAAAAAATTCCATAGATTCCATGTCACCTTCCCAAATGAGTAGTATGTCATCTATATAGCGAAGCCATAATAGGATCCTCCTGGTATGGTGATCATTTCTTTCCTGGAACACCACTTCCCGTTCCCACCAGCCTAAAAATAAATTTGCATACGTGGGGGCACAGGATGCTCCCATCGCTGTCCCCCTTGTTTGTATGTAGAATTTATTATCAAAGATGAAATAATTATAATGTAAAACAAAATGTAACAGGTCCAAAATAAATGAGTGAAAATCAGTTAGTCCTTCCATTTCCATAAAGTATCGAGTTGCTTCCAAGCCTTTCTGATGGTCAATGGAAGTGTAGAGTGACTCTACATCCATGCTTACAAGAAGGTGAGTATCATCCAACCTGATGCCCTGGATTTTCTGTAGGACATCCGTGGTGTCTTGAACATACGAAGGAAGAATGGTCACGTGGTGTCTAAGTTGTACATCTATAAATACACTCGCCTGTTCAAGGAGACCTCCGATCCCAGATACTATGGGTCTGCCTGGAGGTTTGGTAACACTCTTATGTGTCTTAGGTAAGAGATAAAAAGTTGGTATTTTAGGATGATTAACTTGCAAGAAATGAAATTCTGATTTAGTTATGATATTGTCCTTCCATGCTTTCTCGATAAGCCTAGTATATATTATCATGAAATTGTCTGTAGGATTGAAGAGCGTTTTCTTATAACAACTTTGTCATTAAGTTGTCTAAGGGCTTCTTTGACATACATGTTTTTAGGCCATAAGACAACGTTTCCTCCTTTATCAGATTGTTTGATTTCTATGTCCTTCCAGGACTCAATCTCATTGAGGGCTCTTCTTTCACTACTTTTTAAGTTGTGATGTAGGGCCCCCTTGTGTTTCTGATGTAATCTATCAAGATCTTTTGAGACTAAATTGGTAAAGACCCTCACCTACGGGCATATGTTGTCTTGTGGAAAGAAATTAGATTTCCTTTTACAGGTTGGTCTCTTAATCTCCCCTTCGATTTCAAACTTACTAAGATCCTGTAGTTCCTCAAGAGTGGATAATGCTACTAGGTCTTCTTCAGAAAATTGAAACTCTTGAGTCCCCAAGTCGGATGCTCCATCCGGAGTACTGATTTCTTCTGGAATCAGCGGAGTTACAAACAGTTTCTATTGGCATGAAATTTAGCCAATAATAATTTTCTGCCAAACAGGTGCAAGTCCTTGTCCCATTGGAACCTGTCAAATTTTGTAGTGGGGGCAAAAGTGAGACCTTTTGACAGGACTTGACTATGAACATCCGTCAGTATATGCTCTGATAGATTAATAATCATTAGATTATCATCACCATTCAGTATTTTCTGCGGTTCCGTATAGGGTAATGGGATGGTGGTGGGGAATCCCATCTTTGGGCCCCTCTTCCTCTTCTTTCCCCCCCTCCTCGACTTCCTTTTGGACGTCCCCTTTTGGGCCTGCCTTCCTCCAAAAAAGGAGGGAGATATGCGGTTTGATATCTGTTTGTCTCAGACCGCGCTCGGCTGTCACTTAAATCCTCATCAGTCCCTGAGGAGTCAATCTCAGAAGAGGAGGGTTGTTCCTGATTGGATGGCCTCCGGAGTCTCTGTGGTCTGTTCCACATAAAAATTCTACCAGAGCTAAAGTCCTGTTGGTCTCTACTAAATTTTGATTTTTTCCTTTCAATAATCACCCTTTCATATTCCTGTAATTCTTTCTTATTTTGTTCAAATTTCACTTGGAAAGATAGATCTTTTTCAAAGGTCTCAAGTTTTCTACCAATATTCTCAGTTTCTCTACCTACTTCTGCCAGAACTAGATTGTTGTGTTTAACCAGAATCTGGAGAAGTTCACTGGAGCATTTTAATAAACACGTCTCCCACTCAGTTTTCAGATTTTCGGTAGTGAGTGGGAAAGTTGGAAAAAGTTTAGGTCTCAATCCTCTGGGGATGATCTTTTGTTTTAAGTAATTTTCCAAACTGATTAAATCCCAATTAACCCTCGTCTGTCGTTGTAACAAGTGTTTAAGTTTACGCATATCATCTTCCCAACTGCCCACTTTTGTATTAGGTGTGGCAGTATCTGGAAAAATGTTGCCCAAATCCTCTGTCCGTCGTTTATTAGTTAGCTCATGTTTGAGACTAAACGTTGACATAATTAGTGTAACAATAAAATGTGCAAAAAATATATATGGGTAACCACAAATCGGATCAAAAAGTTCCAAAATTTCAAATCATTTTTATAGTACTGTATGACTGGATCTATACACCGAATTTTGTCATAGATGACAATAGTTGATTAAATGATTATTTGTTATGGTATGGGCGTGCAAGGCTAAGAAACTGAGAAAAGAAACTCAGCAAAAGCAATGTGGAACAAAAAGGTTGTGTTTGCCTGCACCGCTGCAATTGATTTTATTTGACCATATTTGACCAACAGTTTCAGAAAATAAAATAAAAATATTTTTTATCTATATGTGTTGGTGGTGCAACCCCAGAGGTGTTAATATAATTTGTAGAAAAAGGAGAGTGATCCCTACAAAGAAATAGGGATCTGAGAAAAAGCCTCTTTGTGGGGGCACTCTTTCAAAAATTATTTATTTAATATTTATTGTTTAAAAAATTACATTTTATTTCAATAGTTAAAAGTAATATGTATAGAGAAAGGGCAACAAGATACCTAGTGGTATAACCCTAATAGACAGTCAACTAAAATTCAATGGTGATTTGTAATATAGTATGATCCTCCAAACTAACAATATATCTCAAGAGAAAAATAATTTGTAGCAACCTCTGTGTACAGTAATGTGTTTTAGAGTGCAGGTAATAATCCCTACACTCTTGACACAGGATGCAATTTAATTGAATCTTTATTGGAGGTAATTAATAAATCAAATGCTAGGTGAAAATTTCTAAGCAAATAAATAGTGTATTAAGTAGGCAAAAACAACCATAACCATAGAATACTTGTTAGTATCTTAATGAGATATAACACAATAATGCTTTTGGTACAAAACAGGTGCCAGGAGTGACAAATCCCACAACAGGAACTTGTAACTGGCTATCACTAGATGGAAAAAATTATATCAAATTTTCTGGCTCATACATATAATAACTCTAAGTGACCACATTTGCTTAAACAGGTGTAATTATAACACAATAGTATTTTTGTTACAAAAACGGGTGCCAGAAATAGTAAATCCCACAACAGGAATTTGTAACTGGCAATCACTAGATAGAATAAATTGTATCAAATTTTCTAGTTCTTACATATAATGAATCTAAATGACCACATCTGCCTAAACAAGTGTAATAATTGAAAGAAAAGTATCCGTGCCGTTAACCCGCTAACTTCTGCTGCCTTCCCATGTGTGGAAATTAACACAGTGAATGGGAGGTGAGAGAGCCAGCGGCCGGGACGGGTATGAAGGAAGATAGTGGCGTTACTTGCTGTTGCCGGGAAACAAGGAGGGGTTATCCTGATAACATTATGTCATTGCAGGAAAAAACCCACTCCCGTCCCACAATGAGTGCGCGCCGAAATACCTTACGGAATGAGAAGATCCTGCTGTTCATGCATGAAACGCTGTCCTTGCTTGGACGCGTCTCTGAGGTTGTGCCTACGAGTCCGGGTCCGTGAACTGTGCACGGGTTACCCGGAAGGGACGTTGTGATGACGTCAAATTATGCTGGAAGCTGACGTACGTTTCACCCTAGCCGGGCTTGTTCACATTGAATCCTATTGTGGTTACTGATGTCCTTATCCTATATACTGGCCATAGCCAATCATAATTAGGGCTCCGTAATTAGAGGTATAATTGGAGACAAGACTGTTGCACGCAATTCATGAACAGGGTTTGATTAATTTGATTTGTGTACCCTAATTCAGAAAATAATAATTAAAATAAATTGAGGCAATGAAAAAATGAAAATATGAAAAAATGATAATATGAAAAAAGATTGGGATAAAAAATATATATTTTTACTTATCAAACTAAGACTAGTCAGCCTAATCAATAGACAAGGGACAATTGCAAATTAGTATAAAAATATTTAAGACTTGTATGGAAAATTATGATTGATTGCCAATTAGTTCTCGTCAGAATGGTAATTATATATGCACATAAGTTGAAAAGATATATATTAATAAGGATAATGCTACTAATTATGAATTAGTTGTTATTCAAAAGCAGAAGAAACGAAGGAAGGAAGGAAAAAGGGGGGGGGAAAGGAAAAGGGAATGAAGCTGCCGATGTGGAGCTGAAAAAATATATTTTCTTAATAGCGGAGGTTGAAAATGAAAAATGAGATATGAGAAATAAAAATAATAATGAATATAGAAGCGATAACATGCGTGCATGTATATACAAAATATCTGCACCTGCACACTCACATGCACATCCACATGTGTACGTATGTGCACTCGCATGCATAAACATAAACGCATGCACATATGCACAATGCACTGAATCATAAGAGGTGAGATTGCAAGTCTGGAAATATTGAGATTTGAAAAATAAATTATATGAAATTAGTGATAAAAGACTGGATAGTAGATCACTGTAATGTCTCAAAAGTAATTGAATAAATAAAATAGATTGTAACAAGCTTTGTATACAGTAATGCGTCTTGGAGTGCAGGTAATGATCTCTGTACTTCTTGACACAATTGCAAAAAAGGAGGGGGTGGGGGTGAAAAGAGTGGGGGGGGGGGGGAAAGGGGGGAAAGGAGGTGAAAAAATTAAAAAAGACAAGATTTTGAAAAATAAAACTTTTTTTAGGTAGTTAGGAAGGCTCCATAGTTAATTTTTTCATTGAGTCCCCCTGGCGAAAGAGATCCGAGCCTGAAGATCCATTTACTTTCTTTTTTCAAAAGCTCCTTATTAAGATCTCCACCCCTCAGGCCCAGATGTACCTTTTCCAAACCAAATATTTTTAGATCGTCTGAGGAGCCATGATGTACCTTATAAAAATGCTTGGCCACTGTTGTTAGGGGTCTAAGTTTTTTGGCATCGGATTCATAGTTCCTAATTGTACCTATATGCTCCAATGCTCGTTGCTTGAGCAGTCTTGAGGTCATCCCCACATAATAAATGTGGCAAGAGCAAGTTATACAATAAATGACATTCTTAGTCTTGCAATTGAAGAAATCCGTTATAGGTCGAGACAACCCATACTTATCCACGATTGAATCTCTGTGTAGTATGTGTCTACAGATTTTACAATTGCCACACGGAAAACTGCCCTTAATGGTTGGTTGTTTTGGAGGTTTAGCCTCAAAGTGACTTTGGACAAGTCTATCCTTTAGGCTTGCAGACCTCCGCCAACTCATCTGGACTTGATCCTTCAGAATTTTATCCAAATCAGTGTCTGTGTGTAGCACAGACCAATGTTTTTAGATGATACTCCTAATTTCATTCCACTCTGCACAGAAATTACCTACAAAGCGGATCTCTGTGTCTTTGGGTGAGACTGTTTTGTTTTTAAAAATTAACGAATCTCTATCGATCTGTCTGATATCTCTTTGTGCTTTCTTGATGGACCTGTTACTATATCCCCTACTTCGTAGTCTATTTGATAGTTCTAGACTTTTCTCTCGGAAAGTATTCTCATCTGAGCAGTTCCTTTTTAACCTAAGGAACTCCCCTTTGGGGATATTTTTGACCGTGGGTGGGAAGTGGGAACTAGAATGGTGGAGTATGGAGTTGGTGGCCGTAGGTTTCCTGAACAATTCTGTTCCGACAAGATTGTCTTGGTCACGAAAAATAGTGAGGTCCAGAAAATATCATAACTAAATCAGAATTTCATTTCTTGCAAGTTAATCATCCTAAAATACCAACTTTTTATCTCTTACCTAAGACACATAAGAGTGTTACCAAACCTCCAGGCAGACCCATAGTATCTGGGATCGGAGGTCTCCTTGAACAGGCGAGTGTATTTATAGATGTACAACTTAGACACCACGTGACCATTCTTCCTTCGTATGTTCAAGACACCACGGATGTCCTACAGAAAATCCAGGGCATCAGGTTGGATGATACTCACCTTCTTGTAAGCATGGATGTAGAGTCACTCTACACTTCCATTGACCATCAGAAAGGCTTGGAAGCAACTCGATACTTTATGGAAATGGAAGGACTAACTGATTTTCACTCATTTATTTTGGACCTGTTACATTTTGTTTTACATTATAATTATTTCATCTTTGATAATAAATTCTACATACAAACAAGGGGGACAGCGATGGGAGCATCCTGTGCCCCCACGTATGCAAATTTATTTTTAGGCTGGTGGGAACGGGAAGTGGTGTTCCAGGAAAGAAATGATCACCATACCAGGAGGATCCTATTATGGCTTCGCTATATAGATGACATACTACTCATTTGGGAAGGTGACATGGAATCTATGGAATTTTTTGTACAGGACTTGCATGTCAATAACCTAAACCTTAAATTTACATTTGAAGCAAGTACGAATAAGATCTCCTTTCTGGACCTCACTATTTTTCGTGACCAAGACAATCTTGTCGGAACAGAATTGTTCAGGAAACCTACGGCCACCAACTCCATACTCCACCATTCTAGTTCCCACTTCCCACCCACGGTCAAAAATATCCCCAAAGGGGAGTTCCTTAGGTTAAAAAGGAACTGCTCAGATGAGAATACTTTCCGAGAGAAAAGTCTAGAACTATCAAATAGACTACGAAGTAGGGGATATAGTAACAGGTCCATCAAGAAAGCACAAAGAGATATCAGACAGATCGATAGAGATTCGTTAATTTTTAAAAACAAAACAGTCTCACCCAAAGACACAGAGATCCGCTTTGTAGGTAATTTCTGTGCAGAGTGGAATGAAATTAGGAGTATCATCCAAAAACATTGGTCTGTGCTACACACAGACACTGATTTGGATAAAATTCTGAAGGATCAAGTCCAGATGAGTTGGCGGAGGTCTGCAAGCCTAAAGGATAGACTTGTCCAAAGTCACTTTGAGGCTAAACCTCCAAAACAACCAACCATTAAGGGCAGTTTTCCGTGTGGCAATTGTAAAATCTGTAGACACATACTACACAGAGATTCAATCGTGGATAAGTATGGGTTGTCTCGACCTATAACGGATTTCTTCAATTGCAAGACTAAGAATGTCATTTATTGTATAACTTGCTCTTGCCACATTTATTATGTGGGGATGACCTCAAGACTGCTCAAGCAACGAGCATTGGAGCATATAGGTACAATTAGGAACTATGAATCCGATGCCAAAAAACTTAGACCCCTAACAACAGTGGCCAAGCATTTTTATAAGGTACATCATGGCTCCTCAGACTATCTAAAAATATTTGGTTTGGAAAAGGTACATCTGGGCCTGAGGGGTGGAGATCTTAATAAGGAGCTTTTGAAAAAAGAAAGTAAATGGATCTTCAGGCTCGGATCTCTTTCGCCAGGGGGACTCAATGAAAAAATTAACTATGGAGCCTTCCTAACTACCTAAAAAAAGTTTTATTTTTCAAAATCTTGTCTTTTTTAATTTTTTCACCTCCTTTCCCCCCTTTTCCCCCCCACCCTTTTCACCCCCACCCCCTCCTTTTTTGCAATTGTGTCAAGAAGTACAGAGATCATTACCTGCACTCCAAGACGCATTACTGTATACAAAGCTTGTTACAATCTATTTTATTTATTCAATTACTTTTGAGACATTACAGTGATCTACTATCCAGTCTTTTATCACTAATTTCATATAATTTATTTTTCAAATCTCAATATTTCCAGACTTGCAATCTCACCTCTTATGATTCAGTGCATTGTGCATATGTGCATGCGTTTATGTTTATGCATGCAAGTGCACATACGTACACATGTGTATGTGCATGTGAGTGTGCAGGTGCAGATATTTTGTATATACATGCACGCATGTTATCGCTTCTATATTCATTATTATTTTTATTTCTCATATCTCATTTTTCATTTTCAACCTCCGCTATTAAGAAAATATATTTTTTCAGCTCCACATCGGCAGCTTCATTCCCTTTTCCTTTTTCCCCCCCCTTTTTCCTTCCTTCCTTCGTTTCTTCTGCTTTTGAATAACAACTAATTCATAATTAGTAGCATTATCCTTATTAATATATATCTTTTCAACTTATGTGCATATATAATTACCATTCTGACGAGAACTAATTGGCAATCAATCATAATTTTCCATACAAGTCTTAAATATTTTTATACTAATTTGCAATTGTCCCTTGTCTATTGATTAGGCTGACTAGTCTTAGTTTGATAAGTAAAAATATATATTTTTTATCCCAATCTTTTTTCATATTATCATTTTTTCATATTTTCATTTTTTCATTGCCTCAATTTATTTTAATTATTATTTTCTGAATTAGGGTATACAAATTAAATTAATCAAACCCTGTTCATGAATTGCGTGCAACAGTCTTGTCTCCAATTATACCTCTAATTACGGAGCCCTAATTATGATTGGCTATGGCCAATATATAGGATAAGGACATCAGTAACCACAATAGGATTCAATGTGAACAAGCCCGGCTAGGGTGAAACGTACGTCAGCTTCCAGCATAATTTGACGTCATCACAACGTCCCTTCCGGGTAACCCGTGCACAGTTCACGGACCCGGACTCGTAGGCACAACCTCAGAGACGCGTCAAAGCAAGGACAGCGTTTCATGCATGAACAGCAGGATCTTCTCATTCCGTAAGGTATTTCGGCGTGCACTCATTGTGGGACGGGAGTGGGTTTTTTCCTGCAATGACATAATGTTATCAGGATAACCCCTCCTTGTTTCCCGGCAACAGCAAGTAACGCCACTATCTTCCTTCATACCCGTCCCGGCCGCTGGCTCTCTCACCTCCCATTCACTGTGTTAATTTCCACACATGGGAAGGCAGCAGAAGTTAGCGGGTTAACGGCACGGATAATTTTCTTTCAATTATTACACTTGTTTAGGCAGATGTGGTCATTTAGATTCATTATATGTAAGAGCTAGAAAATTTGATACAATTTATTCTATCTAGTGATTGCCAGTTACAAATTCCTGTTGTGGGATTTACTATTTCTGGCACCCGTTTTTGTAACAAAAATACTATTGTGTTATAATTACACCTGTTTAAGCAAATGTGGTCACTTAGAGTTATTATATGTATGAGCCATAAAATTTGATATAATTTTTTCCATCTAGTGATAGCCAGTTACAAGTTCCTGTTGTGGGATTTGTCACTCCTGGCACCTGTTTTGTAACAAAAACATTATTGTGTTATATCTCATTAAGATACTAACAAGTATTCTACGGTTATGGTTGTTTTTGCCTACTTAATACACTATTTATTTGCTTAGAAATTTTCACCTAGCATTTGATTTATTAATTACCTCCAATAAAGATTCAATTAAATTGCATCCTGTGTCAAGAGTGTAGGGATTATTACCTGCACTCTAAAACACATTACTGTACACAGAGGTTGCTACAAATTATTTTTCTCTTGAGATATATTGTTAGTTTGGAGGATCATACTATATTACAAATCACCATTGAATTTTAGTTGACTGTCTATTAGGGTTATACCACTAGGTATCTTGTTGCCCTTTCTCTATACATATTACTTTTAACTATTGAAATAAAATGTAATTTTTTAAACAATAAATATTAAATAAATAATTTTTGAAAGAGTGCCCCCACAAAGAGGCTTTTTCTCAGATCCCTATTTCTTTGTAGGGATCACTCTCCTTTTTCTACAGATTATATTAACACCTCTGGGGTTGCACCACCGACACATATAGATAAAAAATATTTTTTTTTATTTTCTGAAACTGTTGGTCAAATATGGTCAAATAAAATCAATTGCAGCGGTGCAGGCAAACACAACCTTTTTGTTCCACACCCACGGTGTTACCAGAGCGTCCACAGCTATTGCCTGAGGGTCCCTTGACCTGGCGCAATACCTGTCTAGTTTTTTGTTGAGGCGGGACGCCATCATGTCCACCTTTGGTTTTTCCCAACGGTTCACAATCATGTGGAAGACTTCTGGGTGAAGTCCCCACTCCCCCAGATGGAGGTCGTGTCTGCTGAGGAAGTCTGCTTCCCAGTTGTCCACTCCCAGAATGAACACTGCTGACAGTGCTATCACATGATTTTCCGCCCAGCGAAGAATCCTTGCAACTTCTGTCATTGCCCTCCTGCTTCTTGTGCCGCCCTGTCTGTTTACGTGGGCGACTGCCCTGATGTTGTCTGACTGGATCAGCACCGGCTGACCTTAAAGCAGAGGTCTTGCTAGGCTTAGAGCATTGTAGATGGCCCTTAGCTCCAGGATATTTATGTGGGGTGATGTCTCCGGGCTTGACCACAAGCCCTGGAAATTTCGTCCCTGTGTGACTGCTCCCCAGCCTCTCAGGCTGGCATCCATGGTCACCAGGACCCAGTCCTGAATGCCGAATCTGCGGCCCTCTAGAAGATGAGCACTCTGCAACCACCACAGGAGAGACACCCTTGTCCTTGGTGACAAGATTATCCGCTGATGCATCTGAAGATGCGACCCGGACCATTTGTCTAGCAGATCCCACTGGAAGGTTCTTGCGTGGAATCTGCCGAATGGGATTGCTTCGTAAGAAGCCACCATCTTTCCCAGGACCATTGTGCATTGATGCACTGAGACTTGGCCTGGTTTTAGGAGATTTCTGACTAGTTCGGATAACTCCCTGGCTTTCTCCTCCGGGAGAAACACCTTTTTCTGGACTGTGTCCAGGATCATCCCTAGGAATAGGAGTCGGGTAGTCGGGATCAGCTGAGATTTTGGAATATTGAGAATCCAACCGTGCTGGCGCAGCACTATCTGAGATAGTGCTACCCCGACTTCCAACTGTTCCCTGGATCGTGCCCTTATCAGGAGATCGTCCAAGTAAGGGATAACTAAAACTCCCTTTTTTCGAAGAAGTATCATCATTTCGGCCATTACCTTGGTAAAGACCCGGGGTGCCGTGGACAATCCAAACGGCAGCGTCTGAAACTGATAGTGACAGTTCTGTACCACAAACCTGAGGTACCCTTGGTGAGAAGGGCAAATTGGGACATGTAGGTAAGCATCTTTGATGTCCAGAGACACCATATAGTCCCCGTCTTCCAGGTTTGCAATCACTGCTCTGAGTGACTCCATCTTGAATTTGAACCTTTGTATGTAAGTGTTCAAGGATTTTAGGTTTAAAATTGGTCTCACCGAGCCGTCCGGCTTCGGTACCACAAATAGTGTGGAATAGTACCCCTTTCCCTGTTGTAGGAGGGGTACCTTGATTATCACCTGCTGGGAATACAGCTTGTGAATGGCATCCAATACTGCCTCCCTGTCTGAGGGAGACGTCGGTAAAGCAGACTTTAGAAAACGGCGAGGGGGAGACGTCTCGAATTCCAATTTGTACCCCTGAGATACCACTTGAAGGATCCAGGGGTCCACTTGCGAGTGAGCCCACTGCGCACTGAACTTCTTGAGACGGGCCCCCACCGTGTCTGCTTGTAAAGCCCCAGCGTCATGCTGA
Source organism: Pseudophryne corroboree (assembly GCF_028390025.1). Lineage (NCBI taxonomy): Eukaryota > Metazoa > Chordata > Amphibia > Anura > Myobatrachidae > Pseudophryne > Pseudophryne corroboree. The sequence goes on along the minus strand of NC_086455.1, from coordinate 80,075,678 downwards.
GGACTTTGTGGAGGCGGGGGAGGGCTTTTGTTCCTGGGAACTGGCTGTTCGTTGCAGCCTTTTTCCTCTCCCTCTGCCACGGGGCATAAATGAGGCGCCTTTTGCCCGCTTGCCCTTATGGGGCCGAAAGGACTGCGCCTGATAATACGGCGTCTTCTTAGGTTGAGAAGCTACCTGGGGTAAAAATGTGGATTTTCCAGCAGTTGCCGTGGCTACCAGGTCTGATAGACCTACCCCAAATAACTCCTCTCCCTTATAAGGCAATACTTCCATGTGCCTTTTAGAATCCGCATCACCTGACCACTGCCGCGTCCATAAACCTCTTCTAGCAGAAATGGACAGCGCGCTAACTCTTGATGCCAGTCGGCAAATATCCCTCTGTGCATCACGCATATATAGAAATGCATCCTTCAAATGCTCTATAGTCAGTAATATACTGTCCCTATCTAGGGTATCAATATTTTCAGTCAGGGAATCCGACCACGCCAGGCCCGCACTGCACATCCAGGCTGAGGCGATTGCTGGTCGCAGTATAACACCCGTGTGAGAGTATATACATTTTAGGATATTCTCCAGCTTTCTATCGGCAGGTTCCTTTAGGGCGGCCATATCAGGAGAGGGTAGTGCTACCTGTTTTGACAAACGTGTGAGCGCTTTATCCACCCTAGGGGGTATTTCCCAACGTGCCCTATCCTCTGGCGGGAAAGGGTACGATGCCAATAACCTTTTAGGAATTATCAGTTTTTTATCGGGGGAAACCCACGCCTCATCACACACTTCATTTAATTCCTCGGATACAGGAAAAACTACAGGCAGTTTTTTCTCACCAAACATAATACCCTTTTTAGTGGTACTTGTATTATCAGATATATGCAATACATTTTTAATTGCTTCAATCATGTAACGTGTGGCCCTAGTGGAAGTCACGTTTGTCTCATCATCGTCGACACTGGAGTCAGTATCCGTGTCTGTGTCTGCTATTTGAGGTAACGGGCGTTTTAAAGCCCCTGATGGCGTTTGAGACCCTTGGACAGGCACAAGCTGAGTAGCCGGCTGTCTCATGTCGTCAACTGTCTGTCGTAACGAGCTGACACTGTCACGCAATTCCTTCCATAAGCTCATCCACTCAGGTGTCGACTCCCCAGGGGGTGACAACTGTATAATAGGCAATTGCTCCGCCTCCATCTCATTTTCCTCCTCAAACATGTCGACACAATCGTACCGACACACCGCACACACACAGGGAATGCTCTGATAGAGGACAGGACCCCACTAGCCCTTTGGGGAGACAGAGGGAGAGTATGCCAGCACACACCAGAGCGCTATATATAAACAGGAATACCACTATAAAATGTGCTTTTCCCTTTATAGCTGCTGTTAGTATCAAAACTGCGCCAAATTAGTGCCCCCCCTCTCTTTTTTACCCTTTTCTGTAGTGCAGGACTGCAGGGGAGAGTCAGGGAGACGTCCTTCCAGCGGAGCTGTGATGGAAAATGGCGCCTGTGTGCTGAGGAGATAGGCTCCGCCCCCTTCTCGGCGGCCTTTTCTCCCGCTTTTTTGTAAGTTCTGGCAGGGGTTAAAATACATCCATATAGCCCTGAGGGTTATATGTGGTGTATTTATGCCAGCCAAGGTGTTTTACATTGCTGCTCAGGGCGCCCCCCCCTAGCGCCCTGCACCCTCAGTGACCGGAGTGTGAAGTGTGCCTGAGTAACAATGGCGCACAGCTGCAGTGCTGTGCGCTACCTTGTTGAAGACTGATGTCTTCTGCCGCCGATTTTTCCGGACCTCTTCTTGCTTCTGGCTCTGTAAGGGGGCCGGCGGCGCGGCTATGGGACCGAGCTCCGAGGCTGGGCCTGTGTTCGGTCCCTCTGGAGCTAATGGTGTCCAGTAGCCTAAGAAGCCCAATCCACTCTGCACTTCAGGTGAGTTCGCTTCTTCTCCCCTTAGTCCCTCGATGCAGTGAGCCTGTTGCCAGCAGGTCTCACTGAAAATAACAAACCTAAAACTAAAACTTTCACTAAGAAGCTCAGGAGAGCCCCTAGTGTGCACCCTTCTCGGCCGGGCACAAAAATCTAACTGAGGCTTGGAGGAGGGTCATAGGGGGAGGAGCCAGTGCACACCAGGTAGTCCTAAAGCTTTTACTTTTGTGCCCAGTCTCCTGCGGAGCCGCTATTCCCCATGGTCCTTACGGAGTTCCCAGCATCCACTAGGACGTCAGAGAAATACACCTTACCTATATGGTGGTTTCTCTGCAGCACGGAACCTCTGAGGAAATTGATCCTCCCAGGGCATACAGTGTCTTCAGTCGCTATTCACTATTCATGTACATCACGTTGGGAGATGTATCTTTGTGTAGAAATATATCCATAGTCATGATCGCACAACAGAGGTTCAACCAGATTCGTGGCCTCTGTCACCTCCTGTCCCTTATGCCCCCTCCAGCCTACTGTGTCTCTTCACTATCCAGCCCAAGGTCACTCTAGCCTCCTGCCCCATGTGACTCCAGCCTCCTGTTCCTCCAGCCTCCTGCCCCATCTCTCCAACCTCCTGCCACTGCAGGCTCCTGTCCTGTCTCTCCAGCCTCATGCCCCATCTCTCCAACCTCCTGCCTAGTCACTCCAAATTCCTGCCCCATATCTTTCAAGCTTCCTGTACCCAATGTCTCCAGTCTCTTATCTCCTGTCACTCCTACCTCATGCCACTCAAGCCTCCTGCCCCATCTCTCCAACCTCCTGTCACTGCAGGCTCCTGTTCTGTCTCTCCAGCCTCCTGCCCCATCTCTCCAACCTTCTGCCACTGCAGGCTCCTGTTCTGTCTCTCCAGATTCCTGCCCCATATCTCTAAAGCTTCCTGTACCCTATGTCTCCAGTCTCTTATCTCCTGCCACTCCAGGCTCATGCCATGTCACTCCAGCCTCTTATCTCCTGTTACTCCTCCCCCCTGTGACTCCAGCCACCTACTTGTCTTTCCAGCCACCTGCCCTGCCCCTCTTACCTCCTGCCACTCCAGGCTCCTACCCCGTCACGCCAACCTCCTGTCCCTCTAGGTCACAGCACTTACCCCAGACTGCTGGATGCTGACTGCTCTGCTTCTGATGCGTGTCTGTTGCATACTTCTGTCTTGGACTGGAGGAACTCTCTGTCTCAGGAGAAGACAGCCTCTTCTCGCAATGTCAGTAGCTTGGTGCTCCTCCTTGGGCAGGCCACTGACAGGCATACGAGAAAACTGAAGCACTACTGAGGGCTGGCCCCCATGTGACAGGTGGTCCCAAAGTCCTCACAGCCCACCGGGGCTCTTACCTGGAAGTTACACGCCCCATCCACCCCTTTTAAACATCAAGGGTTGTGAAAGCTAAGGCCATATCAAATGTGTCTTTACTACAATCCCAAATACATGGAACTGGCAGAATTGCTTTAATCTACAAGGGGTTTCTCAAAAGTAAGTTTCCCTATTGCAGGAGAAAAACAATGGATACGCAAGTACAGTAGCTTGTGGCTTGGAGTGACGTGTGGTCTTGCGTTATGGAGCTGCCACTGCAAAGCATGTCCGACTGCAAAGTGCATTCAGGACCATTTGAATGAGGACATTAGCCGCTCATCAACTGGACCAATATTGTGTGATGAACTGAATTTCAACATAGACGCTGTCAAGGCTGAGGTGAAATCGTGGCTCCTATCCATGGAGAGTGGCGTCATGTTATGACAAGTGTTTAGCCCTTAATGCTGATTATGTTGAGATGTAGCTTAAAAGTATGTAAATCAAATAAATGAGCCTTTCATTTTTCTTTCCTGGGATGGGGAAATGTACTTTTGGGGAGACCCCTCGTCATTTACATTTACACCACAAAAGCTTTCCAGATTCTGTAAAGGAAATTGCACTGTGTACTGGTCTGAACCAACATCAAGTCCTCTTAGTGGTTACAGAAACACTGACACTGTATATAGTATATGGGGATTCTGCACACGGTAATGTCCGCAGTTTGCAATGCTCCATGTCTCACACCTCTTACACAGCATCTTACGTTATCTAATGAGAACAGTATCAGTTCTTACAGACGCTATTAGGCAGGTAAGTGGAAGATGAGCTGTGCGTTGCCCGTGTCGCTACTCTCACTTCCTCTGCTCCTCCATGGGCTGTGGTGTGAGTGGGACTCTGCCATTGGTATGTGTATGATATACATATAATTCTTACTTGACACTGGCATATATTACATAACGGCACTCAATTCAAAGAGACCTTACCACAAAAACCAGATGTAGTATACACCAAAGCCCCTGATTTACAGCAGAGACTAGATCAGAACCACTTTAGGAATAATAAAGAATTAGTACAAACCTCAGTTACAGAGGAAACGGGCGGATCATCCACTGCGGAAAATGGTGTAACCTGAAGAACCTGGGACACAGAATCACAAAACCCACCATAAGCTTCACATCAAACCAAACCAAACAGCCGTACACGATAAGACAGAGACTTACCTGTGCCTCAACCAACACAACACTGTATATCTGCTGGATGCAGCTCCAACTGGCAGCACGTGGGACGGACAGTAGGATCTATGGGAAGAGAGAACAGGGGAACATATAAGTAATATTAGAAAAGGATTTCAGCGACATAATGCAGCGAAACATGACTGTAACCCTGAAGGTTTGAGATTTATAGCAAGTGACAGTGAACAACCGAATTGGCCAGGAGGGGATTTTGCCCCAAAAGGATTTTTCCATTAATATTCAGTCTGGCTGGATACAGTGGGTGAGGAGAGTATACATAATCACCACCATGTACTGTAGTGTATAACATAAGCAGATACTGCTACGGGACTTATAGACATTCTGTGCTACAATTGCCAATCACTATGACATTCCCTAGAATCACATTAGAGTCTGTTACATCTGGATACATATTATTTGGTGACTATCATTTCACTTCTATGCTTGATACCAAAGCCGGACTGAGCGCCGCCTCCTGCCTGTATTCCTCCTCATTCCTGTGACTTTCTCCCAGCACTAGCAACTGGTGCCCAGAACCGTAAGCTGTGGGGGCTGCAGGGGGAGGAGGGGCAGAAAGAGAGACTGGTGCTGCAGAGCGTTTCTTTAGGAGTGCTTAGGCAGTACAATACAATTTAATAAATAACACATTTCAATATACTGCCATACCCAGGATTCAAACCTATAACCTGTTGCATTCCAGTCTATTCAGGCTGTCCGGGGCCCCACAATTTCTGATGGCTGCCCTGATCAGTGCTGCAATTTCTGGATGCCGATCCAATCCACTGATCGGCGAGCAAAACCAAGACTGACATATATTACATAAGGACACACAACTCAGAAACTTTCCAACAACAATCAGATATAGTAAGCCCCTGATTTGAAACAGAGACCAGATAAGAAGCACTTTAGGAATTATAAAGAATTAGTACAAACCTCAGTTACAAAGGAAACGGGGGGGATATTCCACTGCGGAGAATGCTGTAACTGCAGGAACCTGGGATACAGAAGCACAAAACCCACAAAAAGCTTCAAATCAAACTTAACCACACAGAAAAAAGAAGAAAAAAGAAAAATGCAGGTGCACATTTCAAACACTAAGATTACTGATAATCACAATAATTATAATAAACTCTACATTTTAACATGGAGTAGTAATAGGGTTTCTGAGCATAGCAGTCTACACATTAGACACTATGAAAGGTAAGTCCTGAATAAATATATACTATATACTGTGTCAGTATTAGGGCTGTAGGGACCCACCTGATAAAGGTTCGCCTTGCCGTGGTAGGAGAGCTTGCACTTTTAGCCAAACTAAGAAGTTAATTATAATAATTCTGATTATTAGTATTCTTAGTGTTTGAAGTGTGCGCCAGCAATTTTCTTTTTTCTGTGTGCCACTACAAGTCTCAGCATGGTGGCATTTCTTATTATGTTTGAAGTTAGGGTGTGCTGTCCGGCCCAGCTCCATCAAACCAAACCAAACAGCCGTACACAATAAGGCAGAAACTTACCTGTGACTCCACCAACAGAATACTGTATATCTGCTGCTGCAATCGGCAGTACGTGGGACAGACACAAAGACCTATGGAAAGAAGAATAAGGGTACGCATAAGGAACGTAATAATGGATTTCAGCAACATAGTGCATCCCAACATTTCAGGGAAAAACATGACTGCAACCTTGAAGCTTTGCGACTTATAACAACTGAGCAGATACAACCTAATTAGCAAAGAGGGGATTTTGGGCAAAATTTACAAAACTGAGAGGCGATGGGAACTCAGCATAAAACCTTACAACCTGGAGGTCTAAATATAGATCCATAAGAAATATAATTGTGTGCACAGTTAAGTATGCAAAACTGAGTAGCATATAATGCATAATACAGAGACAATTTAGGGTGTGCAAAACCAAAATAGTATGAACCCAAGAACATACGTTATAGGGTATATAAGCTATAGCAGGACACATGCTATAAATGATTGCCGCTTTAATAATCACCAGACTCGCACAAATTCCCGCACTTCCTGCTTCTCAGAGTTATTACATTCAGCTCTATAAGCTACAAGGGCTAAAATACAATATAGAAACTAAAAAGTTATCATTAGGAATAAAATTGGTACAATATGGAAAATAAAGGCTGCACCGCAGTTATGGATGTCACACAAACAACACTGAGCAATTATAGTGAATAAAGTACAGAAGGAGAAACGTTAGGTGACCACTAGAGGACAACCAGTTGGAACCTTAACCATTGCATTTGATCACCATAAAGGAGAATTTACAACTAGTATCAGAGTCTGAAGTATAGGCCAACGTAACAGTTACCACGGTGATGCAACAGGATGTCCTATGACAATGCAACTACAGAGTGGCCATAGCAATGAAACAGAAGCAATTCTCAAGGGGATGAGATAGGTAAAGGCATGCATGACAAACATGGTAGATTACCAATAAGAAGTTATCAAAAGCCGGAGAGAGAGATATTTGAGGGATCGTAGAAGCACAGGCACGCCCACTGAGGAAATCACACACATGACGAAACGCGTTGGTCCACTATCACCACTGACCAATCACGCTAGGATTAGCAAGGAGAGATATGAAGAGGAGAAAGCAGCCAATGGGGTCTGTACATATGGCTGCCGGTCCTCCTATGTCTATTTTACTTCATTTAGAGATGGTTAATTGTATGATGGTAATACAGTAAAAATACATTTTAGATGAAGCACACAAGTGATTTTTATTATATATCATATACATAACATACCAATCACAGATACCTACTCACACCACAGCCCATGGAGGAGCAGAGGTAGTAACACTGGTAAGTACTGTAATGTGCACCTCACCTACCACTTACCTGCCTAATAGTGTCTGTGAGTACTGATACTGTGCCCATTAAAACGAGGTTCTGTGTAAGAAGCGTGAGACATGGAACATTGCATACTGCGGACATTACCATGTGCAGAATACCCATATACTATATACAGTGTCAGTGATTCTATTACCACTAAGAGGACTTGATGTTCAAAGTTATTATTTCTCATATATGCATGTATATTTAGATATTTACATTTTTTTTAAGATTCAGGATTGGTGGATAAGTATTTCTCCAATAATATATAGTCTGGCTGGATACAGTGGGTGAGCAGGAGCGTATATAGACTGGGGCGTAATCACCAGATTGGATTCTAGTGTGTAACATAAGACGCTATTTGTATAGGATTTATAGACATGTTTTGCTATAGTTGACATTCGCTGTTTGATATTCCCTTTGTATAAGAATCTGTTACACCTGGATACATATTATTTTTGACCATCATTTCACTTCTATACATAATACCAAAGCCAGATTGTGCGCTGCATGAATTCTGTAATTCTATGTAACATAGAGGCTGGAGCCCTCTCACATGCGGGCGGCACAACAAGGTTCTATGCGGACTCTACTGATCCAGGGCCCTAGAATCTGTCACTTTCTATCATCATTTTATCATATAAATCCTTTGTGGGCTGACCATGCCCCCTCCAGTTCCTGGTCACACACACACCACGGTCATTTCACCCCAGGGCCTAGTCTGACACTAACTTACCCTTTACCAGACCCATTGAGTAGATAGGAGTATAAGTGAGGAAGGATATATACCCCCTGGGGCAGTCAGGTGACATGAAGGTAGGTTACATACCCCCCGGTGCTGTCAGGTGACATGGAGGTAGGCTACATACCCCCCAGTGCTGTCAGGTGAGATGGAGGTAAGTAAGATACATACCCCTGGGGCTGTCAGGTGAGATGGAGGTAAGATACATACCCCGGGGCTGTCAGGTGACATGGAGGTAGGATACATACCCCTGGGGCGGTCAGGTGATATGGAGGTAAGATACATACCCCTGGAGCTATCAGGTGACATGGAGGTAGGATACATACCCCTGCGGCAGTCAGGTACTATGGAGGTAGGATACATAACCCCTGGGGCTGTCAGGTGACATGGAGGTAGGATACATACCCCTGGGGCTGTCAGATGATATGGAGGTAGGATACATAACCCCTGGGGCAGTCAGGTGACATGGAGGTAGGATACATACCCCCTGGGGCTGTCAGGTGACATGGAGGTAGGATACATACCCCTGGGGCTGTCAGGTGACATGGAGGTAGGATACATATACCCCTGGAGCTGTCAGGTGACATGGAGGTAGGATACATACCCCTGCGGCAGTCAGGTAATATGGAGGTAGGATACACACCCGCTGGGGCTGTCAGGTGACATGGAGGCAGGAGCGTAGCCAGAACTTCATGGGCCCCGTAGCAACATTTTGAAGGGGCCCCTGCCCCAATGATTCGAGAGAGACCGCAGGAGTTGTTAATTTTATGCCCCATAATAGTGCCCTTGCTCTTATTCTGAACCATAGTAGTGCCATAGTTCACATTATATCACAGTGTAGGGCTGCCAGTACACATTATGCAACACAGTATCACCAATTCGCATGGTCACATAGTGTTCCCAGCTCCTATTTTGCCACACTATAGTGCCCCAGTTCATATTACGTAACATTATAATACATTAATTTTAAAATACATTAATTTTTTTCATACATTATAATCCAGTTCATTTTATACCGCATTACAATGAGCAGGTCCAGTTGCATAACTAGATATATTGTAGGTCCCAAGGCAAATGTTTTTATCACCCAATGGTGAAAAATGTATATAACACATAACCTTGACAGGGAAGGTGGGGCCCTCTCAGCTCTGGGCCCCATAGCAGCTGCACTTTCTGCACCTATGGTAGCTACACCCTTGCATGGAGGTAAGATGCATACCACCTAGGGCTGTCAGGTAATATGGAGGTAGGATACATACCCACTGGGGCTGTCAGGTATATAGACTCTGTCAGGTGACATGGAGGTAAGATATACAGTATAACCCCTGGGGCTGCCAGGCAGGGCCGTGACTAGGTGTGTGCCAATGGTGTCTTGCCCACAGCACGAATGCACTGAGGGTAAACTATCTGGCAGCAAACCCCCACCCGCACGCCCGCTATCTCACTACTCACTCCCGCCGCCTGTCTCCTGGGCCGCTGCTGCACGGGACATGTCTGGCCTGCGTCCCCCCGCCGACACCACCGGCACCCAGCTGCATTGCCTGGCTACCTCTCACATAGGTAGCCGGACAGCACTGCATCTCTCTCCCACCCGTGTGCTAGGAGAGATGACGTCTCTCCCAGCCCTTCCACAATGCCCTGCGCTGCGAAGAGCACAGCGTAGGGCAGAAAGGAGAAGAGGAGAGGCCTGCCAGTTGGTCACATGTAAGTAGAATACTCTCTCTCAGACTCTGCCTGCCCTATGTGTAAAAAGGGGGACTCTGCCTGCCCTATGTGTAAAAAGGGGGACTCTGCCTGCCTAATGTGTAAAAAGGGAACTCTGCCTGCCTTAGGTGTAAAAAGGGTCTCTGTCTGCCTTATGTGTAAAATGTGGCTCTACCTGCCATCAGGTGACATAGAAGTTAGATATATATAACCCCTGGGGCTGTCAGGTATACATAGACCCCGTGTCAGGTGATAGGGGATAAGGATATATACACCACATGGGTAGTGACAGGAGATGGATGCTGATGCCTCAGGCGGTTGCAAGGTAACGACGATCAGCTGCAGCCAGGTCTCCCGGCTTCTGATGCTGACACTCTGGTGCCGCCTCCTCACAGCAGCCAGGAAACTCCGCACCATGATAGCAGGGATCAACAACGACAAATCAGAAGGCTTCTGAGAGAGATGGTTTCCACGGCAACCAGCTCCGCTTGAACCAGGGGGCGTCTCCTTCCAAGATGTGGGTGGTGTCTTGAAGATGGCCGGGTCAGGGTTCCAGAGCCCGGAACAGAGCGGCGGAGACCGTGGCCGCACCGGCAGGATGGGAAGGGTGAGTGCTTCCTAGTGGCAGCGCCATGTGACGTGTTTGTACAGTGGCAGGCTAGGTGTGCTGCTGTGACGTAGCATGATGTCACAATGTGTGTTCTGTATATATGTCACATGTGCTGTACAGAAATTCTATATATCTCACATCATTTAGATATTCTCATGTCATGTACAGTGTATATTATGTAGATATATCACATGCTGTACAGTGTATATTTATATATATCTCCCATACTGTACAATTGATAGTCTACATATACCACTTGCTGTACAGTTTGTGGGTGTGTATGTGGGTGTGTGTGTGTGTGTGTGTGTGTGTGTGTATGTATGTATATATATATATATATACACATACACTGTACAGTATATGTTCCATATATATCACATGTGCTGCATATTGTATATTCTGTAGGCATCACTTGCTGTACAGTGTATATTCTCTCTATATTGTGCTCTACATACAGTATATGCTCCACATATATATCACTTGCTGTACAGTGTATATTCTCTCTCTTACTGTATATATATATATCACATTCTGTACAGAAATTCTATATATCTCACATCATTTAGATATTCTCATGTCATGTACAGTGTATATTATGTAGATATATCACATGCTGTACAGTGTATATTTATCAATATCTCCCATACTGTACAATTGATAGCCTACATATACCACTTGCTGTACAGTTTGTGGGTGTGTATGTATGTATATATATATATATATATATATATACATACTGTACAGTGTGTATATATATATATATATATATATATATATATATATATATACTGTACAGCAGGTATTCCCAACCACGGTCCTCAAGGCACACACAGGGGCCCTACTCACTGGCCGACCCGCCGCCGAGCTGCCCGACGGCGGATACGGCCGACGAGCGACCCGGCGGCGGGGGGGCAGTGACGGGGGGAGTGAAGTTTCTTCACTCCCCCCGTCACGCGGCTGCATTGAAGTGCAGGCAAATATGGACGAGATCGTCCATATTGGCCTGCATGCACAGCCGACGGGAGACCAGCGATGAACGAGCGCGGAGACGCGCATCGTTCATCGCTGGAGTCTCCACACTGAAAGATATGAACGAGTTCTCGTTCATTTATGAACAAGATCGTTCATATCTTTCAGAAAATCGGCCAGTGTGTAGGGCCTATAACAGTGCAGGTTTTAGTGATATCCAGGCTTCAGCACAGGTGACTTAATTAGTAGCTCAGTTATTTTGATTTAACCATCTGTGCTGCAGCCTGGATATCACTAAAACCTGCACTGTTGGTGTGCCTTGAGGACCGTGGTTGGGAATGCCTGCTGTACAGTATATGTTCCATATATATCACATGTGCTGCATATTGTATATTCTGTAGGCATCACTTGCTGTACAGTGTATATTCTCTCTATATTGTGCTCTACATACAGTATATGCTCCACATATATATCACTTGCTGTACAGTGTATATTCTCTCTCTTAGTGTGTATATATATATGTCACATTCTGTACAGAAATTCTATATATCTCACATCATTTAGATATTCTCATGTCATGTACAGTGTATATTATGTAGATATATTACATGCTGTACAGTGTATATTTATATATCTCCCATACTGTACAATTGATAGTCTACATATACCACTTGCTGTACAGTTTGTGGGTGTGTATGTGTGTGTGTGTGTATGTATATATATATATATATATATATATATATACTGTACAGTATATGTTCCATATATATCACATGTGCTGCATATTGTATATTCTGTAGGCATCACTTGCTGTACAGTGTATATTCTCTCTATATTATGCTCTACATACAGTATATGCTCCACATATATATCACTTGCTGTACAGTGTATATTCTCTCTCTTACTGTATATATGTATATATATATATATATATGTCACATTCTGTACAGAAATTCTATACATCTCGCATCATTTAGATATTCTCATGTCATGTACAGTGTATATTATGTAGATATATCACATGCTGTACAGTGTATATTTATCTATATCTCCCATACTGTGCAATTGATAGTCTACATGTACTACTTGCTGTACAGTTTGTGTGTGTGCATATATATATATATATATATATATATATACTGTACAGTATATGTTCCATATATATCACATGTGCTGCATATTGTATATTCAGTAGACATCACTTGCTGTACAGTGTATATTCTCTCTATATTACGCTCTGCATACAGTATATGTTCCATATACTGTATATATCACCTGCTGTACAGTGTGTATTCTATCTATATATGCTGCATATTGTATACTCTATAGACATCACTTGCTGTACAGTGTATACTCTCTCTTTTACTTGCTGTACAGTATTGTATATACAGTGTCAAATACTGTATTATATAGAATGTCCCCATGTAGAGTAATGTCATGGTCCTGTGTGCAGTATAGTCTCTGTGGCCAGTATATATTGTGATATGCCTCTGTGTACAATATATACCTTACTGTACCTTACTGTGCAGTATATAGCGTAATTTAATGGCTCTCAAGAACTCAGTGCCGAGAAGTTTAAGAATGCCCTTCTACAGGAGTAAGTTTCCGTCTTTCCATATCTGCATTGGAGGAGGGAAAAAGAGGTCTATACACCTGCATTAATGTTACCTCCTGGCCCTTCACCAAATCTGTTCTCTGTGCCACATTCTGATAATGTGTGAGAAGGCCAGGGGCGGATTGGCCCACCAGGACACCATGACAGATTCCGATAGGCCGGTCCCATACACCCAGGGGCGGATTGGAAACAAAAAGGGGCCCTGGAAAAATTTGTACTAGTGGCCCCACATGGGCAGCACCAGAGGTGTAAGGTCTAGCCATGGGCCATGGCAGCAGTTCCCTCCCCCCAAGACTTTCCAGATAGTGGGCATGTCCAGCATCAAGGGGGAAGTTAAAAAGAAATAAAATTACATTTTATGAGCACATTATATGATACACCTTCAGAATTTAGGAAACTATATCATTCTTTAGAAAGATATACAGTATTTTCTTGCTTATTACACCAACCGTATCCCAATCACTATTCACTCAATCTTATATGTCAGCCAAGCAGGCAGACAGAGCATACACTAGATCATCTGCAATCACAGGCTAAGTGGCAAAGTAATCAGAATCAGCTTTATTGGCCAGGTATACTTGCGTTGCGTATACTAGGAATTTGTCTTCGGTTTGCTATACAACAGCTAAGCAGGTGGGGGTAGGGGGGGTTGGGGGGGGGCAAGTAAAGTCACACAGATAGGTATACCGTAGGGACACAAGTTAGTTACATGTACGTCTAGTCAGTCAATGTTCAGGAGTTCAGCAGGCGGACCGCTTGGGGAAAGAAACTTTTGAGGCTTATGGTGGAGCTGGCGGGGACGGCCCTGTAACGCCTGCCTGAAGGAAGCAAGTTAAACATGCTGTGGCCGGGGTGTAGCTGGTCTTTTACTATCTTCATTGCCCGCTTTTTAGCTCTGGACAGGTACAGTTCCTGGACTGAGGGAAGGTCGGCCCCGATCTCTGCGGTTCTGACCACCTTTTGGAGCCTGCATCTGTCCCTCGCGCTGGCGGAGCTGTACCATACGAGTATCGAGGAGTATTTTCATATATGGAAATTATTTTGCATCTTATTCATTATGTCTATAAAAATGACCACATGTCTTTAAACAAAACAGGCCTCACGGGCGCGTCGGCCCACCGGGAATCTTTCCTGTAAGCCCTATGGCCAATCCGCCTCTGGTCACATCCCAGGGTGCATTTAAAATATCTATCTCAGATACTTTGTGAACTCATTAGTCTTGCATTTACTGTGATTCCTGTACATATACTGTAGGTGCATATAAAACTCCTTTCTTTCTGTATCCTGCAAATGAACTGTTCATTTACTGCAGTTTTCAGGAAGTATTACTGGACTATTACTGATACGTAAAAAGACATCAATGCAATAGTTTTGTCGTGTGTGTGTGTGTTTGTGTGTGTGATTTATCATTTTTGTAATTATAAATACATTGTTTAACTTGCCTGAACTAAGTTTATCCTATGTGCCAAGGATATATAAATAGCACGCCATCAAACGGACAACATGCTCCGCACCAATGTTCAAAGTAGGGAACATCTTAACAAGTTAATTTCTCCGTGCCTTTCAGCTCATTTAAATATCTTATGTGCAGAAAGATTTAGTTTTCACAATTTGCAAAGCGCTGAAATGATTTATATGATGTTACAAGAGGGATAACATATTGTAGGCTTCGTAGCACTGCACTACCCTGTAATAAATAAATCATGGTCATTTAGACAAATTCTTATTTCATTAAAGAAAGCAATGGAGTTATAAGCAATTATGACAGGTCCAGTTTATTAACTGTGCCAATTACTTAATTTTGTTGAAAAGAGTACAAGCATTTCATTATTTATTTTAGAAATAAAATGGAAGCTGTTCGTTATCTTAAAATGTTTTGATTTTCTGCTGTTGTGCTGTCAAGCTTGTAAACTAATTATTTTTATCTGTTTGACTATAGATGACATCTTAATTACTCTTTAAGCAAAAGACAAAATTAAACAGAGCAATTCACTATGATGCTGAGTGCTGGAAACAAATGAAGGATAGTTCATTGCAATTAGCTCCAAATAGTTTAAAAGACAACGATTAAGACAAATGTTTGAAGTAAAATATATGAACTTATAATATACCAATCTAGCAGCACCAAAGCTGTTCCTAAACTGATGTGTGACATCATACATTTTCTTCTGTGTTTGGACCTGTTTTTATTATGCTATGTACTGATGATTACAGGAGGAGTACACTTTCACTCAATAGGGTGTATTTGTTATCCCTTAACTTCTACACGTATGTGAAAATTACCATTTTCACCTATTTTTGTAGAAATTAACTAATGGAGCCATTCATTATTAATGGTAATACAGGCGATACCCTGTGGACCAAAACACATTATTGGAGCTTGACAGCGGGAACAGTCACCATCTTCAGATGACATTGATTCCTCGACCCCTGCTCCTTCCTATAGAATATCCTCTGCCCCTGTTTGGATCCCTCCGCTGGACACCGGCTTCTTTATACGTATGTGTGAACCCCAATTACACTGCTACCAAGGTAGTGGCGATAAGGATTGCAGAGACAGCTGCTAATCGCAGCAAGCTGGTTACTACAGGAGGACTCCTGAACAGCGGTGCTTAATGAATAAGCAACAATATGATAATTGGGACTTGCAATAGATTGTTGGACTGGGATGTTCCATATGAATCCATATAATCACTACCAGTCACTTCACTGCCTCCCTGTCCCATTCAGAATGCAATTAAAATGTCTCTATTTCTCACACCTGCACTCCTTCTCAACCACACTCCTACTCCCTAGAACAGTCCATTAAACTTTCATCCAGCTTCCAGACATTCTCTCAACTTTTCATTCTAGCCTACCACCCCCTCATCCTAATAGTCCAATTGCTGCTGTGACCAGATGTGCCCTGCTGCCTGTGCCAAACGATCACAAACTGGTTTTGGTCTCACAGGGCCTGGGCCAATAGGAGCTTCCCTCTTACCATCAGTAACAACCTGTTACTGACTCCTCCCACTGTGCAGTGGGTATTTTGCTGCCCTCACCAGGTTCTTTCACCGCGACACCTGGAACTGCGAATCTGCTCAGGCTCCTACCATCAGCACCTGATAAAGTTTTCTGCTGTGTATGCATATACACAGTGCTACCACACCTAATTGGCATCAGCTGATTCCCAGTGGTTACTCACCATGGACCAAGCCCTGCATGGTAGCTGTCAGAGGGCGGAGCTTGAAGACGCTGACCTCAAACCAGAACAGGCAGAGACCGGAATTGCAATTGACGCAATTCTGTTGGTCAAAGGATAAAGCAGTTTTTTTTTAAGGCAAGATGTTTATTGCTCAAAAAGTCTTAAAAAAGACTAATTCCGTCGCTAAAGGTGTTAAGGACCATTCACGGCATGCAAGATGTTTACAGCAGCATTCTCCTCTTGGTCAGAGGATATCTCTCTACACACAGCTCTTTTATATATAGTCAGAAGACACAATATAGCTCACATTACACAGGAACTGATCATTTACATTCCTCCTTTGATATATCACACAAATTCAAAGTATCTATATTGTTTATGCAGCAATAATGTTTGCATTTCACTTCCTAAATTGTACAGGAAATCATTGAAATTAAACAAATTGTTTTCCTCCTTCCCTTCATATATTTGTAATGGATTTACAAGAAATCATTGATTCCAAACCTTCTTGACACTTTACATAGATAAAGATGTGGGACCTACAAATCATCTAGTTACATCCCTGGAAGCAGGTGGAATGGTGCAGTCTGATTAAGCAGCAACTTGAGATGAACTTTCAGGAGCAGTTAATGCAAGAACAGGTGGAATGTTGTAGACTGATTAAGCAGCAACAGGAAATTCACTGCAGCAGCAATGACTGGAAGAATACTGCAATTCAAGTGAGCAGTAACAGGAGATTCACTGTAGGAGCAATGAATGCAGAAACCGGAGAGTACTAGCTAACAGAGCAGCGGAATCACCAGGTGCCATCACCAGTAGTCTGCAGAGGCAGAGATGAAGATCAGGCAATGATGCAGAGACCAGGGAGGATGTAAATAGGCTGACCAATCATATCTGCAATGTGACTGGTCAGTGATGTTCATGTGATAAAAAATCCAAGTTCTGTATTGGCTGACTGGAAATGGAGGGAGTTCCAAGATGGTGCACTCCCATATGGAATGCTGAGACTGCAGCCGCTGGCCAGACATGTCAAAATAGGGGATCCAAAGCCTTCTGAACTGGAGAGGACTGAAGTCAGGCAGATTCTGACACCAGTTTTATTTATTGCTTTACATCTTATATATGCTGTTACTCTTAAACTATACTAACTTTATTACACTCATTACATATCACTGATCCTGTTAACTATTCTTAATTATTTTTTCTTTTCACTGCTACCCTCATGTATATAACTCTATTTACAATACTTTTTCCTTTCCATCTTTCTCTGAGACGTCACCTCACCATTTCTTACAACTATCTAACTTTAATTCTTCCTTGTTCTCTATTATACACAAATGTCCAGCCCCCCAACTGCACAGCTCTCGTACAGTGACACCACACACAGTGCTCAATGACAATGAACAGATAGAGTACTCAGGGGAATGTTAAGAAACTAGTGGGCGTCTTTGCAAGACCCAGTGCTCCCCCCCCCCCCTTCCCCCCATGGAGCACAGAAGTCGGACAAGACTCTCCACAGCCCTTTAAGCCCCTTAACTTCTATTACACAGTGATGTGGTCTGAGCCATTGCTCTGATTGTCCTGTGTGCCATGCTGTCTGTTGATAAAGAGTTACGGCGGATATATTGAGAACTCAAATGGCGGTATTCAAATGATATATCACACCCAATCTCCTTTCTAAAGTGATCCCCTTTTTCTCTGACGTCCTAGTGGATGCTGGGTACTCCGTAAGGACCATGGGGTATAGACGGGCTCCGCAGGAGACTGGGCACTCTTAAAAGAAAGATTAGGTACTATATCTGGTGTGCACTGGCTCCTCCCTCTATGCCCCTCCTCCAAAACTCAGTTAGTATCTGTGCTCGGCCAGAGCTGGATGCACCCTACGGGCTCTCCTGAGCTTCCTAGAAACGAAAGTATTTGTTAGGTTTTTTATTTTCAGTGAGATCTGCTGGCAACAGACTCACTGCTACGTGGGACTGAGGGGAGAGAAGCGAACCTACCTGCTTGCAGCTAGCTTGGGCTTCTAAGGCTACTGGACACCATTAGCTCCAGAGGGATCGAACACAGGCCCAGTCCTCGGTCGTCCGGTCCCGGAGCCGCGCCGCCGTCCCCCTTGCAGAGCCAGAAGAACGAAGAGAAGTTGAAAATCGGCGACTGAAGACTCCGGTCTTCATTAAGGTAGCGCACAGCACTGCAGCTGTGCGCCATTGCTCCCTTAGCACACCACACACTCCGGTCACTGATGGGTGCAGGGCGCTGGGGGGGGGCGCCCTGGGCAGCAATTAGATTACCTTACTTGGCGAAAAGCACATAATACAGTCTGATAAACTGTATATGTGCATTAACCCCCGCCATTAAAGTACATAAAAGGACAGAAGCCCGCCGCTGAGGGGGCCGGGCCTTCTTCCTCAGCACACCGGCGCCATTTTCTCTTCACAGCTCAGCTGGAAGGAAGCTCCCCAGGCTCTCCCCTGCAGTATCCTGGTACACAAAGGGTAAAAAAGAGAGGGGGGGGCACATAAATTTAGGCGCAAAAACTGTGTATATAAGCTGCTATAGGGGAAAAATCACTCAGTATAGTGTACATCCCTGTATTATATAGCGCTGTGGTGTGTGCTGGCATACTCTCTCTCTGTCTCTCCAAAGGGCCTGGTGGGGGAACTGTCTTCAAATAGAGCATCCCCTGTGTGTGTGGTGTGTCGGTACGCGTGTGTCGACATGTCTGAGGTAAAAGGCTCCTCTAAGGAGGTGATAGAGCGGATATGTGTGTGGGAGGGTGTCTCCGTCGACAACGCCGACACCTGTTTGGATATGTGTAAGTGCTGAGGTAAAATTATTGCACAAAAGGTTAGGGAACAGAAAGGAAATCTACCCTGGTCTGTCCCTATGTCACAGAGTCCTTCAGAGTCTCTCTATGTTCACTATCCAAAATAACAAAGTATCGACACAGAGTTTAACTCCACTGTCGACTACGATAATGCAAAGTTACAGCCAAGAGGGCTAAAAGATATTCAATATATGATTATTGGAATAAAAGATGATTTGCATATCACTGATGACTCATCTGTCCCTGACACGAGAGTACACATGTTAAGGGGAAGAATGCTGAGGTAAATTTCCCTCCTCTCATGAGGAAAAAGAGCGGGAATCTCCAGACAAGAGACGGCAGCTTCCCACAAGAGAATTCTCAGGCTGTATCCTTTCCCCACTAGGGCCAGGATGTGTTGAGAATCTTCCCCTTGGGTGTCCTGTTTGCACTAGCTATTCTCAGGGATCCTGCAGATAGTGTGCACATTATAGTATACTACCCAGACCGGCGATTGTGTCGGCATGGGTTTATAGCGCTGTGGCAGCGTGGACAGGTACCTTATCAGCAGAGATTGAGACCCTAGTATGCATATAAATATTTTAAGATGCTGTCTTAAGTGATAGATATATAATTATAAAGCATGCCCAAAGGGACATGAGTATACTGGGTCCTAGAGACAAAAGCTATGTCGATTTCTGCTTGACGTGTCCTGTAGAATATACATTGGACAGATGATGCCGACTTAAGAGGCATATGGAAGGCTGAGGATTGTGTGGAGAAAGGTTCTCGGGCCTGGTCTCCACAGCTATAGCTGGTAATTCTGATATTTTGCCTTATATTCCTGCACAGCCTAGGAAAGCACGACATTATTAAATGCAGCTTTTCGAATAAAGAAACAAGAAAGTCTGAGGTGCGTCCTTTCTTGTCAGAGCCGGGGGCAGAGGAAAGAAGCTGTACAACACAGCTAGTCCCCAGGAACAGAAGTCCTCCCCGGCCTCTACAAAAATCCACCGCATGTGGCTGGGGCTCCACAGGCGGAGCTAGGCCCGGTGGGGACACGCCTTCGTAAGTTCAGCCACAAGTGGGTTCACTCCCTGTTAGATCCCTGGGCAATAGAAATTGTATCGCAGGGATACAGGCTGGACTGTGAGAAGATGCCCCCTCACCGAGGACCCGGCGGGCTTCCCCCCAAGAGAGGGAGCCAGTGTTAACTGCAATTCGTAAATTGTATCTTCAACAGGTGGTGGTCAAGGGTCCCCTCCTTCAACAAGAGGGTGTTATTATTCGACCATGTTATAATCCCGAAACCAGACGGTTCGGTTAGACCCATATTGTATTAAAATCCCTGAACATATACCTGAAAAGGTTCAGGTTCAAGATGGAATCGCTAAGAGCGGTCATTGCAAGCCTGAAATGAATCGGGACATAAGGGATGCATACCTTCGTGTCCCCATTTATCCACCTCATCAGGCGTACCTCAGAATTGCGGTACGGGATTGTCATTACCAATTTCACCAAGGTAATGGCGGATATGATGGTGCTCCTGCGGAAGCAAGGTGTCACTATTATCACATACTTGGATGATCTCCTCATAAAAGCGAGATCAAGAGAGCAGTTGCTGGACAGCGTATCACCTTCTCTGGAAGTGAAACGGCAACACGACTGGATTCTATATATTCCGAAGTCGCAGTTGGTTCCTACAGCTCATCTGCCTCGCCTAGGCATGATCCTAGACACAGACCAGAAGAGGGTTTATCTCCCGATAGAGAGAGCTCAGGAGCTCATGACACTGGTCAGGAATCCATTGAAAACCAAAACAGGTGTCAGTGCATCACTGCACTCGAGTCCTGGGAAGGATGATGGCATCATACGAGGCCATCCCCTTCGGCTGGTTCCATGCAAGGACAATGGAACTTACTGGACAAGTGGTCCAGATCACATCTTCAGATGCATCGGTTAATCACCCTATCCCCCAGGGCCAGTGTGTCTCTCCTGTGGTGGCTGCGGAGTGCTCACCTTCTCGAGGGCCGCAGATTCGGCATTCAGGACTGGGTCCTGGTGACCACGGATGCAAGCCTCCGAGGGTGGGGGGCAGTTACACAGGGAAGAAAATTCCAAGGTTTGTGGTCAAGCCAACAGACTTGCCTTCACATCAATATCCTGGAACTAAGGGCCATATACAACGCCCTAAGTCAAGCGGAGTTCCTGCTTCGCGACCAACCGGTTCTGATCCAGTCAGACCGCAGGGGCTCATGTAAACCGCCAGGGCGGCACAAGGAGCAGGGTGGCGAGGGTAGAAGCCACCAGAATTCTTCGCTGGGCGGAGAATCAAGTAAGCGCACTGTCAGCAGTGTTCATTCCGGGAGTGGACACGACCTCTACCCGGGAAAGTGGTGACTTCATCAGGAAGTCTTCACGCAGTTTTGCAAATTGATGGAAACTGCCTCAGGTGGACTACATGGCGTCCCACCTCAATAAAAAGATAAAAAAAGGTTTTACGCTGGGTCAAGGGACTCTCAGGCGATAGCTGTGGTCGCACTAGTAACATCGTGGGTGTTCCAGTCGGTCTATATATTCCCTCCTCTTCCTCTCAGACCCAAGGGCTGAGAATTGTAATAAACGGAGGAATGTGAACAATATTCTTTGCTCCGGATTGGCCAAGAAGGACTCGGTACCCGGAACTGCAAGAAATGCTCTCAGAGGACCCATGGCCTCTGCCTCTCAGTCAGGACATGTTGCAACAGGGACCCTGTCTGATATAAGACTTACCGCGGCTGCGTTGGACGGCATGGCGGTTGAACGCCGGATCCTAGCGGAAAAGGGCATTCCGGATGCAGTTATTCCTACGCTGATAAAGGCTAGGAAAGACGTGACAGCAAGACTTTTTCACTGTATATGGCGAAAATAGGTTGCTTGGTGTGTGGCCGGGAAGGCCCTACAGAGGAATTCCAGGGGGGTCGATTCCTGCACTCCCTACAGTCAGGAGTGACTATGGGCCTAAAATTAGGATCCATAAAGGCCAAGATTTCGGCCCTATCCCTTTTTCTCTCAAAAGAACTGGCTTCACTGCCTGAAGTTCGGACGTTGTTACAGGGGTGCTGCATATTCAGCCCCTTTTGTGCCTCCAGTGGCACCTTGGGATCTTAACGTGTGTTGGATTCCTAAAATCCCACTGGTTTGAGCCACTTAAGACCGTGGAGCTAAAATATCTCAAGTGGAAAGTGGTCATGCTTTTGGCCTTAGCTTGGACTAGGCGTGTGTCAGAATTGGCGGCTTTGTCATGTAAAAGCCCATATCTGATCTTCCATATGGAAAGGGCAGAATGGAGGACTCGTCCCCAATTTCTCCCTAAGGTGGTATCATCGTTTCATTTGAACCACACCTATTGTGGTGCCTGCGGCTACTAGGGATTTGGAGGATTCCAAGTTGCTGGACGTAGTCCGGGCCCTGAAACTTTATGTTTCCAGGACGGCTAGAGTCAGAAAAACTGACTCGCTATTTATCCAGCATGCACCCAACAAGCTGGGTGCTCCTGCTTCAAAGCAGACTATTGCTCGCTGGATCTGTAGCACGATTCAGCTTGCACATTCTGCGGCTGGACTGCCACATCCTAAATTAGTAAAAGCCCATTCCACGAGGAAGGTGGGCTCTTCTTGGGCGGCTGCCCGAGGGGTCTCGGCTTTACAACTTTGCCGAGCTGCTACTTGGTCGGGTTCAAACACTTTTGCAAAATTCTACAAGTTTGATACCCTGGCTGAGGAGGACCTTGAGTTTGCTCATTCGGTGCTGCAGAGTCATCCGCACTCTCCCGCCCGTTTGGGAGCTTTGGTATAATCCCCATGGTCCTTACGGAGTACCCAGCATCCACTAGGACGTCAGAGAAAATAAGAATTTACTCACCGGTAATTCTATTTCTCGTAGTCCGTAGTGGATGCTGGGAGCCCGTCCCAAGTGCGGACTCTCTGCAATACATGTATATAGTTATTGCTTAACTAAAGGGTTATTGTATGAGCCATCTGTTGAGAGAGGCTCAGTTATTGTTCATACTGTTAACTGGGTATAGTTATCACGAGTTGTACGGTGTGATTTGTGTGGCTGGTATGAGTCTTACCCTGGATTCCAAATCCTTTCCTAGTAATGTCAGCTCTTCCGGGCACAGTTTCCCTAACTGAGGTCTGGAGTAGGGGCATAGAGGGAGGAGCCAGTGCACACCAGATATAGTACCTAATCTTTCTTTTAAGATTGCCCAGTCTCCTGCGGAGCCCGTCTATACCCCATGGTCCTTACGGAATACCCAGCATCCACTACGGACTACGAGAAATAGAATTACCGGTGAGTAAATTCTTATTATTACGCATATTGCGCCCATAAAAATCAGGTCTAGCTGCGTAAAGGGTTGGGCGCCCTCGCTACTCCAGGGGTAGCGAGCTGAAATTATACCACGCCCGTTAGCAGAAACAGAACGGGTGTGGAAAGAGGTGAAAAGAACTGAATACCACCCAAAGAGTGACCGCTGCAGAAGAATTGGTAGTGAGGGCATTGCCAATAGCTGCACAGATGGGAACAATGGACAGAAATTCTTCTCATTGAATACTTCTCTGGGCTGCATTAAATGGTGGGTGCAAACCAGTGTCTGTGTAAAGAGTCTCCCTTGGTTGGGGTGTGAACTGGTTATGACCATGCCGAAGCAACAGGCAGTGCACCAGTGGAGCCCCCCTAAGAGAAGAGATCCCGGGGCACGTTCAACCTCCTTCATTATAACAAATTGCATACACAGGCCATCAGTCTAGAACAGGGGTTCTCAAACTCGGTCCTCAGGACCCCACACAGTGCATGTTTTGCAGGTAACCCAGCAAGTGCACAGGTGTATTAATTACTCACAGACACATTTTAAAAGGTCCACAGGTGGAGTTAATTATTTCACTTGTGATTCTGTCAGGAGACCTGCAAAACATGCACTGTGTGGGGTCCTGAGGACCGAGTTTGAGAACCTGTGGTCTAGAATACTGAAATTTTAAATGGAAAGAACAACTGGATAAGTGGAAAAAGCATACACAATACTAGATACCTGTCAACCTCACCTATTTCATCCACATATAGATATCCACTCTTGTTCTTATCAGAGAAGCGGTTTCCAGTGTCACATGTCTATATTTGCACAATTGTCTTGTTTAAAATGGGTTCCGGTAAGAGCAACATTTTGTGCATCAAGCTAGTAAAAAAACATGAAAACAATGTCACTGATGGTTAGAGAGAAGAAACAGGCTTTTATTTTTTGTCCCCTAGCGATGTCTTTCAACTCTTCCGAACAAAAATGTCTTTATAATTTGCTGTTCTTTTCAATATGCGTGCTATCTGTTCCTTGCATTTCAGATTGTTTCCTTGCAATGTACAGCATTGCATTCAGAATTGGTGCTAGAGAAATGTAGAAAGAATTGTCTTTTCTTCCATGATACACTTCAGTGATTTTCCTTAAGGGCAGTAATCCTGTGGCGGTGAAGAGCTGCAATATCTATTTTGTACAAGGAAAAAAAAAATGTAAATGAATTGAAATTTGTATGTTGCTTAAAACTTCTCGGTTGCCAGAGCTTGCTGTGTGACTAGCATTGTGCTTTTAACAAAATCACTTTCTTCTTTTTTTTATTCATATGAACAATGCTTCTGAAGAGCTCCAATAACAGCTGGCTTCAATCCAAGCAAAGAGTGGCTGCACCTGTATGACTAAAAAAACTAAGGTGGTGTCCAGAATTGCTTTTCTGGATGTATTCTATATGCAGATCTGTCATATAAAATAAATGCACACTAGCACCAGAAGTGTTGCTTAAAGAAATATACTATATAGGGTTTTCCAAACACGGTCCTCAAGGCACCCAGTTTTTACAGATATACATGCTTAATTACAGATGGTTAAATCATACTGAGATAACAATACCACTTTTCCACCGAAAACCCAGGTCCTACCAGGGTTTCTGGGCACGGTTACCAGTGCCGTAACTAGACACTTTAGCGCTGTGTGCAAGAAACAGCATCCGAGCCCCCCCCCCATGTAAAACAGGGGCAGTGCGCACCGTAAGCTTTCAAAAAATATAGGGGCGTGGCCACAAAATAATACCAATTCATATAACGGTGCACAGTAGTCTCCATTATTCAAATTACGCCGCACAGTAGCACCACTACACCAGGTAGAGACCCTTTTACACATTACGGTGGACAGATTCCCCTTTTTACACATTACGGCAGACAGCGTCCCCTTTTTACTAGAGATGAGCGGATTCGGTTTTACTCGGTTTTACTCGGTTCTCAAAACGGCATCCGATTGGCTATCCAAAACACGTGACATCAATGAGCCAATAAGATGCCGTTTTGAGAACCGAGTAAAACCGAGTAAAACCGAATCCGCTCATCTCTACTTTTTACACATTACAGCAGACAGCGCACCCTTTTTTACACATTGCGGCAGACAGCGTCCCCTTTTTTACACATTACGGCAGACAGCGTCCCCTTTTTACACATAACAGCAGACAGCGTCCCCTTTTTTACACATTACGGCAGACAGCGTCACCATTTTTACACATTACGGCAGACAGCGTCCCCTTTTTTACACATTACGGCAGACAGCGTCCCCATTTTTACACATTATGGCAGACAGCGTCCCCTTTTTTACACATTACGGCAGACAGCGCCCCCTTTTTTACACATTACGGCAGACAGCATCCCCATTTTTACACATTATGGCAGACAGCGTCCCCTTTTTTACACATTACGGCAGACAGCATCCCCTTTTTACACATTACGGCAGACAGAGTCCCCTTTTTACACATTACGGCAGACAGCGTCCCCTTTTTACACATTATGGCAGACAGTGTCCCCATTTTAACACATAACGGCAGACAGCGTCCCCCTTTTTACACATTACGGCAGACAGCGTTCCTTTTTTACACATTACGGCAGACAGTCCCCCTTTTTTTACACATTACTGCAACAGAGACCCCCATTTTACACATTACGTCAGGCAGAGTCCCCCTTTTTACACATAACGGTAGGCTCCCAGATTTTTACACATTAGGCAGGCACAATCCCCCTTTTTTACACATTACAGCAGCAGTCCCCCCCTTTTCACACATAGAGAGAGAGAGAGAATTATACTTACCTGTGAGTCTCACATGCCTTGGGTGCTGACAGGAGGAGGGGAGGGGGGTCCGAAGGAGCCGAAGGTGCGTCCTGGCTCTGTTTTCAGTGCGCTGCTGGAGTCAAGGGGGGGGGGAGCGGGGGAGTGCTGCTGCTGCTACCTGTAAGTATATCAGCAGCGCTGCGTCCAACAGAGAAGGAGCTGGGCGCAACGCTGCTATGATATTGGGTAGTGCTGCTTGGGGTGGCCAATCGGGGTGGATGTTGATGGTGCGCCCACAGCTAGTTACGGCACTGACGGTGCAAAAGGCGCTCGCACACTTGCAAAATGAAAATACACTCCCCCGTGGGCGGCGACTATGCATTTGCACGGCTGGTAAAAGTAGCTAGCGAGCGATCAACTCGGAATGACCCCTATGGTTTTGCCAAACTGCTAACAAATTTGCTGCTGCAATCAACTCTGAATTACCCCCAATGTCCCTCCTGTGATTAGTTCTGATGCAGTAGCTGGGTTTTACCACTTCTGTAAATGGAATACTTTGTTCCCCATTTCTCCAAAGGAGTTTGTGCTACTCCGTGTCCAACCCAGATACATAGTTGCCTACCCTCCCTCATTCTGCAGGAGACTCCCTGAAAGAGTGCCACCTTCACACCCAGTGGCGTAACTAGAAATTTTTCTCCCCCAAGCCAAAAAATTCTTTGGCGCCCCCCCTTCCCCATCCCCAGAATTGGCACTAGAAAAGGGATAAACATGTGCGCGCGGCGCAAAAAGGGGTGTGGCTTAGTTGAAATGGGCGTGGCTTCGCATAAAGAGGCGTGACATTGCAGGAAGAGACTACCTCATACCCCAGTTTTGCAATCTGCACGCCCAGACGTTAGCCACCACAGGAAAGAAAAATAATCCTGATTCATGCCCCTTACATTATTTGTCATTTTTCCTCCTTATAGTAATGCCCAGTATACATTATGCCACATACTGCAATGGCCCTTAGACATTATTCCACACACAATAATGCACATGACACAATATGCACACACCGTAATGCCTCCGACACATTATGCCACACACCGTAATGCCTGTGACACATTATGACAGGAATCGCAATGCCCGTTATACATTATGCTACACACTGCAATGCCCCTGATACATTATAGCACATACAATGTCTGTGACACATTATGACACACACTGCAATGACCCTGAGACATTATACCACATACCACAATGCTCGTGATATAGTATACAACACACCGTAATGCCTGACACATTATGACACACACCGCAATGTCCGTGATACATTATGCCACACACTGCAATGACCCTGAGACATTATACCACATATCACAATGCCCGTGATATAGTATACCATACACCGTAATGTCTGTGACACATACTGCAATGCCCGTTATACCCTATGCCACACACTGCAATGCCCGTTATACATTATGCCACACTGCAATGCCCCTGAGACATTATACCACATACCACAATGCCCGTGATATAGTATGCCACACACCGTAATGCCTGTGACACATTATGACACACACCGCAATGTCCGTGATACATTATGACACACACCGTAATGCCCATTACACATTAAGTCCTACAGTAAGGCTTCTAATTACTTTTAAATTACCTGCTTGTTGCCAGGGGTTTCATGCTCTTGGTTCCATGCACGGTGCCAGGGGTTTTCATGCACTGGGTGTCATGCTCGTTGCCAGGGGTTTCATGCACTGAGTGTCATGCTCGTTGCCAGGGGTTTCATGCACTGGGTGCCATGCTCGTTGCCAGGGGTTTCATGCAATGGGTGTCATGCTCGTTGCCAGGGATAAGTGTTTGTTGCTAGGGCTGTGCTCTCCCAGTGCCACATATGCCCCCAGTGCCAGATATTCTCCCACAGTACCAGGTACTCACATGCCCCCAGTGCTAAATATAGCCCCACCCACCCCATGTGTAGGGTACACATATACCCCCCCCCCCCAATGCCACATATGCCCCCAGTGCCAGATATTCCCCCACAGTGCCAGGTACTCACATGCACCCAGTGCCAAATACAGCCCCCTCCCCCCCCATGTGCCAGGTACACATATACCCCCCCAGTGCCACATACGCCCCCAGTGCCACATAAGCCCCCCTCCCCCTGTGCCACATATGCCCCCAGTGCCACATAAGCCCCTCTCCCCCTGTGCCGCATATGCTCCCCCAGTGCCCCCCATGCTCCCCCAGTGTGCCCCCCCCCCCCGCTCCCCCGCTGTTTTGTGTTGGAGGGACACGGAGGGCACAGCGAGCGCCTCTCCTGTGTCCCTCCTGGGTATCCGGCAGATCTGTTAAAGGAAGTGCCGGTTCGTGAGCCAATCAGGGCTCACGAACGGCACTTCCTTTATTAGACCCGCCGGAGACGCAGCAGGGACACAGGAGAGGCGCGCGCTGTGCCCTCCGTGTTCCTCCTTACAGCAGCGGAGGGAAGGAGGAGACCGCAGATTGACATGCGGACGGCTCGTCCGCATGTCAATCTGCGCTAAATCAGTGGCGCCCCCACAGCCCCTCACCCCCAAGCCACCGCGATGGCTGCAGGGGCAGTAGTTACGCCACTGTTCACACCCACTCCCGATGCAACCCGACCCAGCATGTTGACAGGTTGCGTTGCCAGTCTGAAAGGGGTCTGAGCTGGTCGCACCCGGGAAGTACCAGTGTACAATTCCCGGGTGTGACCCACGCTTGCGATGTGAAAGCGGTATTAATGAGCCATGACCCGGGTTAACGCAGCAATAACCCATAAAACCGTAACTGTTGCTGTGCCTTGACAACCAAGTTTGCAAACACTGCAACAATATGACAGGGATATTCAACATGCGCGCCCTCCAGCTGTAGCTATAAGTACTACAGACGGAAATCACCTGCAAGGTTTAGAAACACAGCTCTCTGTAACTCTCTGCCTGTTTTTCTCTCTAGACATCTTGCATTCAAGTGCAAGACTCACTATCTGCATGCTCTACATAGCAAGCATACTGATTAATAACACTAGGCTGCACCTCCTGTGAAAATTTTAGCCATTCACCCGATTGATGCAGAACTCTTCTCTTCACAGCCTTTGCAGCTGATTCATTAGTTTAGGCTCCTACATGCTATTGCTGAAATCACACAGGCAGGGTCTTACCTGTCGCTCCTTGCCAGAGTATAAATTGCTGTCCTAAATGCAATGGTCTGTGCTTCAGACTATTAAACCCGGCTTGTTTTCTTGTTCCGTGTACTTGGGTCCTGATTTGGAATTATTGTCTTTGACGAGTGGCTATTACTGACTATCCCCCTGGTTTGCGGATTCTTTATCGACACCACTGCATCCTGATGACCTCGGCTAGTCTGACTGTGCTGATGCTATATGGAGGCATGGTACCAACCAAATTAAGTACAAGGGCCGTGGTTCTGGTGAATATTGGGGGTAAATTAGACTCTGCCCCACAGTGCTCTGGCTGCGCCAAGCTTAGTTGCTGATGTGTCTAGGGAGGCTAATCCCAGACCGTTTTTTCAATCACGGGATTTGGGATTGAAAAGCGGTCAATCCCGGGATTCCCGGGATTGGCTAGGGTTTAAAAAAAAATTCAAAAATACTAACCCTCCTCAGGTCCAGATGTCGGCGGTGCTGTTGGCGGGTCCGTGCGGCATGCGGCTGTGCTGTCAGCGGGTCCGGGCAGCAGGTGGCTGGTCCGGCAGGCGGTGAGTATGGACGGCAGGAGGCGGGTGCGGGAATTCCAGGTCGGCGGCGAGGCTTGTGCTGTGCAGTTTGACCTCTAACGTGTCACGCTGCACAGTGCACACAGCCACACTGCCGGGGCCGGGGGAGCCGGGCAGCGTCTGGCCATATGCTGAACTGGCTTAGACACTGCCCGGTATTTAAAAAAAAAAAAGCATTGGCCCGAATCCCAGGATTGGAAGCTCCAATTCCGGGATTCGATCTCAGACAATTTTAGGCCAAAATCCCGGGATCCCGTCGATCCTGGGATTGGCCACCATAGTTGTGTCCACATCACCTGGCCTAATGCAAGCACAAATCTGCATTTATGTATGAAAACTCAATGTGTCACATATGGGATATGTTTATGATGCCTGTATGTTGCCCGTCACTGTGTGTCATGCTTTTATGCTTGACTCAAATGACTATGTCTTGCAAATTTGCGTACGGTGTGTTTGCTTCAATAAAAAAAAAATTAAATGTAATGTCTGTAGTTAACAGAGAAATGGGCCTGTAGGACTCAACCCTAGTAGGGTCCTTGTCAGGTTTTAACAGTACCACAATCAATGCCTCAGACATGGAGAGATTCTGAGTCAAACAACCCATTAAAGAGGGCTAGCGGTCTCGACACATAAAAGTCACTATGTTTTTTGTATAACTCCAGGGGGATACCGTCTAGTCCCGGAGCTTTACCCCCAGGAAATGATTTTATAGCCGCCTCTATTTCAGACACTGTGAGCGGTGAGTCAAGAAAGTCACAGGCTTCCTGGGTCAGAGTTGGCATAGGTATTGCAGCAATAAAAGCCTGCAACTCACTCACCTCACAGACCAACTTAGTATCATATAGCCTGCGAAAATAGTCAAGAAACTGAGCAGTAATAGGGTCTGGTTATAATTGACACCATCAAAACCCACGAATTCCAACAATAGTATTGGACATTTGATTGGCACGCGTCAGTCTTCCCAAAAAACTGCCCGGTCTCTCCCCTGTAGCATAGTGCGAGTGTTTTACAAACAGCAGCCTGTATTTCGCCTTATCTGTCAGGTAATCATTCCACTTTTTCTGAGCAAGCACCCATGCTTCCCTATAAGAATCCTGATTATCATTCAAATACACAAGTTCCAGAGTCCGACAGGAGGCCTCCAGCTCCAATTCCTCCATCTTATATGACCTTTTCAAGCTCGCCACCTCCCGCATAAGAGTACCATGAACAAAGGATTTAAACGCATCCCATAACACTGAGAGGGAGGCTGTGCCTTCATTAATTTCCATAAATTCTTTCCACAAACCTTCTAATTCCACCCCTGACCCCAGCCTAGTGAGCCAGAACTGATTCAATTTCCAAAAGACCTGACCACGCATTCCCCCCATATCAAGAGCCAGGGTGATCGGGGAGTGATCTGAAATACCCCATGTTTCATATTGAACCGAACTGACTCTCGGCAGTAACTCAGGAGACATTAGAGCCAAGTCAATCCTAGAAAATACAGAATGCGTAAGTGAAAAGCAGGAGTACTGTCTATCATCCTAACTCTCCACACATCATTTAATCCCAGACCCTCCACCATAGCCCTAAACTGACCACCGCCATGCCGCGGAACAGCTCTAGAACCAGTAAGTCTATCCATGGCCGGATCCAGGGTGCTATTATAGTCCCCCATGCTAACTACCGTAGTATCATGGAATTGAGCTATAAATTCAGCAGCCTTTTTAAGGACATCATGGCAGTAAGGTGGAGGTACATAAACAGCCAACAGTATTAGAGATAAAGAATGTATGTGACATTTAAGAAAAACCGATCTACCCCACATATCAACTTGCACCTGTTCAACTGTAAAGGGGACTGATTTCCTAACTAAGATTGACACCCCCTAGAGGTGGAGGTATGGGTTGAATGATATGCCCATCCCACCCAGGGCCTTTTTAAGGACATAACTTTAGCCCCCCAGGAGATGAGTTTCTAGAAGGCAAATAACATCTGAATCATAGCGCTTGAGCTGCCTAAGACCCTCTTGATCTTGTCATTGAGGCCCCGTACGTTCCATGATAGCAGCTTAACTGTATTGGTAGCCATATTGTTGTAAAGACACAGGAAACAATGGTATGTTCAGCGCAAGCACCCCCATGAGCTCAGACACTTGTGACCATCCGGCCAATACACAAGACCAGAGAAACATCCAAATGACATTGCAGTGAATAATAAAAAAAAAACATACTAGATATCAATCATCCAAAACCATATCCCCCAGTACCCCCACCCTGTATACCGTCCCGAACTTTGGCATACTTAATTCCCTGTAACACTCAACTTAAACTAGACTAACTATAACTTATGATAATCAGGCAATAGATTCAGTGTCGACTGAATATGTCGCAACGCTCTCCAACAAATATACGGAACCCTCAATAGAAACATCATGGGCAAGTACACATGTAAGTGTACGGATGAGTAAAGGGACGGTCTTCTGGGGTAAAGAGGACCCCAAGAAACAATAACTTGAGAGGAAGTCATAAACATAAAGCTTAGTATATATGACTTTGTTTAGATGAGAATACATCTCTCGGCCAGTAGAGGCACGCTGGACCTGCATGCATATATTCAGAACTCTAGTAGTGCAGCTAATACATACAATACTGTATAACTCAGAGAGACATCAACATCAGTTTAACACACAGTACTACACAATATTAAAACATTAGAAAGTGAAGGTGGCAGTATGACACTGGTAAAACATACACATATAACACTAGTCCGCAACCATGACCTTCTGTGCCGGCTGAGCACTGTCAAGCCACCTGGAGGCCTCCTGCAGAGTGGAGAAAAATTTGGTCACTCCGTCTACGACAACCCTGAGTCTAGAAGGAAACAACATTGCATAGGGTATGTTCAATTCTCACAGACGTCTTTTAACAGGGGTGAACTGAGCTCTATTTTTCTGAACCGCAACAGCAAAGTCTGGAAATACAGAGACACGGGAGCCATTCCACAGGAGCGGGCCTTTAGTGGGGTTAAGCCGTAAAATAGCATCTCTGTCACGGTAATTAAGAAGCTTGGCTATGAAGGTACGTGGCGGTGCCCCCAGCGTGAGATGTCTAGAGGGAACTCTATGTGCTCTTTCCACAACGAAAAAGGGCGAAAAGGAGTCAGCTCCATACGTGTCAGCAAGCCATTTTTCCAAGAACTTTTCAGGAGCCTGACCCTCTTCTCGTTCAGGTAGGCCAACAAAGCGGACATTGCATCTCCATAATCGACCTTCCACATCCAGCAACTTGTTTTGTACATCCATTAGTTGAGTGGTGACAGCAGTAACCTTGGCACATAGTGGAGTCACCGAATCTTCCAGGGTGGACGTGCGGGTCTCCACCTCCCCAATGCGCTCCTTTCTTGAGGTCATGATGTATAATAGAAAGGTCAGATTGAACCTGACAAATTTTCTCCGCCAGCCTAGTTTCACAAGCAGACACAGCCTCCAGCACCTTCTGGAGGGTCGCATCACGGGGAGTATCATTGGGCGCGGACCCCTGAGGAGATGGCGGCTGAGAGGGTGGGTCCCATTCAGGAGTTGCCTCCTTGCGGGCAGGGTGCGATGTCCTCGAAAACCTCTCCAGCTTAGCAGCAGCAGATGTTTGCTGTAGTCGCACCATCATGCAGGTAGCAAAAAAGACAAAGAAAAAAACAACCGGAGAATAGGGCAGAAATAACTCAGAGGATAGGATGTAATAGCATATACTTCCGGAAAATTGCTTGTGTACAGCTGGCTGTGTCCGGGGGACAGGAACTGCAGGGATGAGAGGTGTCAGTCTCCCAGCAGCCCAGGCACAGGTAGTAAAAAGGGAGGATCAGCGGCACCAAGCCGCAGGATGGCAGATCAGCAAGCCCTGCAGTGGGCTTTTAAGCACTCACCGGGTCTCTCCCCACTATGTGTCTCCGGCGCCAGTGCAGCAGTCTCTCCCCTTTCCTGCTGCAGGTCTGAGCGGGGGGTCCGCGGCTCTGGCGGCTCCCATCCCAAAATGGCGCCCACGACACCACGCTGCTCGTGTCCCGGCCACACTTCACCAGCGTCCACTGGCCGAACCAGACCTTGTTTCAGCCCGCGAGTAGGAGCGGGGTAGGCAGCAAGCTTTCCTACACCTGCACACTAATTTGTAGGGGCAAGAGGGTTTCCAGGATTTTAAACAGGATATAACTGTATAGAGAGCGCTGACCAAACGCTGTTACTCCATGTCCTCACGGCCACACCCCCCATGCTTTCTTGTTTTCACAGGCACTACATACATACCATACTAACATTTACAACCACAGCACTAGTTATCAGCATCACAGCTGAATTTGTTTTTAACTGGCAAACATTGTTTTACTATTTACAAGAGCCAGACACCTAAAACCCAGTATATACCATAATGCATTACATCTAAACTGCTGGACATAAGGCATGCAATATAGAGTAAATTGAACAATTTAAATTGCTCAGGACCTTAACAGTAAAACTATACAATTATTGGGCTGATTTTCCAATAATCGAGTGATTGGCCTGTTTTATGGCATATTGTGTAAACATGAGCGGTTTGGCTAAACATCAATAAAACGGTCTAACAATGGATAGAAACGCTCAGCTTCAATTATCCGATCGGTCAGTCTTGAAAAACAGATATTGGCCAAAAGGTCCCAATATTGTGCAGTGTCGATAATCTGCCCATATTTCCTACAGTTTATCCGGATTAGCTCATCCTCCTTGTAGGCGGACATATGCAAATTCAGTGGCAGAAAACTGGTAACTTATTAAAAAGAAAAATCTGCTTATTGTAGCTTAAGGTGCAGTTTGATTTACAAATTGGAACAATTCATTAATTATGATCTAGCTGGATAGTTTACATGCTAACACAGCATTCCAAATAAAACAGTAATGAAAATAAGTTAAATCTGATTTAATTAAATGGCTACAGATATTCTGGAACTGTTGCTTACCACAAGTCTATAGCTGACAAATGCAGGTAAAACCGTCCAGGTAAAAACCAGTTAAATCCTGCTTAGCTTTCAAGATCAGACAAGAATGGTCATATCAAGGGTGGTGCAAGTTCTATGTCTACTGTACCTGTTCTATACATTAGCTGATTATATGGGGGGAACAAAAACAAAAAACAATCATGAAAAGGAAAGTTCCCAACAAAGAAGATGACATTGACAATGTTATATAACAGAGCTTAGAAACAACAAGGTTACAGTGCCATACTAGATACAATTGAAAATATCAAATAGGATCTAATCAAAAGGACAAGACAGAACTTCCCTGTACCATATAATACAGAAACAACATGCAGCAAGGAAGAGCAGATATATGTTGAGGTAACAGACTAAGGGGCAAATTTACTAAGATGGGAGTTCAATTTAAGATGGCATGTTGCCTATAGCAACTAAACAAATTCCTGGTATTATCTTCTAGAAGGTGCTAGATAACTGAGAAGTAGAATCTGATTGGTTGCTATTGGCAACATCCCATCTTAATTAGAACTCCCATCTTAGTAAATTTACCCCACATTGTCAGGTCTGGGTGAGTTTGTGTTCCTGGACTGGAGTCTAGGGTTGGAGTTGGAGTGGAACCTGTGTACAGGAAGCTAGTTGGTCTTATGAAGTTCCTGCACATAGACTGGTACTCAGGTGATACTGTGGAAGATCAAGGAAATGCAGATGCCAGAGGATTGTAGAACACAGATCCATAGGACCAGGCAGGATCAGCGAGGAAAGACGTAGAAAACCAGTTAGGCCGACTGGAAGTCCTTTACCATCTTATATGTCATTTCCTGATAAGAACTGTCTGGAATAAGCTTTAAATTCAATTGAAAGGCTTTGAAAACATTAGTAGATAAAAAAGGGTAGCTGAGCAGACCATTTGTAAATCCCCATAAGCTCACTTTCCGGATCAAGTTCAATTCTAATCTAAGCATATATAGTTGAGGTAGAATGTGCACCAAATTGAATAAGAGCATCAAAAGGATTTATAAAGTCTTGCAGATCTAACTTTGGAAGAATGGACTTTAAATAATGTGTAGCTTGGAAGTAGGGGAACCTGTTTTGGTGTTGAAGATTATACTTTTACAATAGCATCAGGAAAAATAAATGTCTAAGAGTAGCAATGGAGGGCCAAGTTGTGAAAGGTAAAGAGGCAGTGACATCCTGCAATTACTTATTTCCCACCAAAAGAAGAAATAAGGAGTGTGCGTGATAAAGATTATGTGTTTTCCTAACCAATTTTCTAGCCTGAAGAGTAAAAGTTAACAATATATTACAATATAACAATATATTATCTAAATGAAATAATGCAGGACGTTCCAGTGTAACATCTGTATAAATGTTGCAACCTCGAATCCACTCAATGGCAAAGCAAAGGAGACAAGCCAGGTGTATTGCTTAATATCAGGTAGACTGACACCTCCTATCTGAGTCAATATGCGCAAGCTAATTTGCTTTTTTTTACTGTTCCATAAAAATCTGGAAATAAGTCCATTAAGGTGAGATAAGTCATGACATGCGAGAAGAAGGGTCATCTGAATGACATATAGAAGTTTTGGAAAACTGCCCATTTTAACCAAATTGCAACATCCCAATAAATCAAGATGGAAAGGATTGAGTTCCGATTGAACCTTGCAAATAATCAGACGTATATCATATGTGTAAAGGTGAGAAGGGTGAAATGGCAATGCAATCCCCAAATAAGTAATATATGCATGAGCCCAGTGAAAGGGGAAATCATCATTACAAACTGATCTTGCCTGCCCGGACATGGCTAAGGCTTTAGATTTGTCAAAATTAATAGAGAATACAGCAAAGGAAAAGAACAGGTGTATGGCAGTAGTTAGTAAGGGAACAGAGTACCGAGGATTTGATGTAAAAAGAAGCATATCATCAGCAAAGGCTATAACACAAAGTTCCCTATTCTATATCTTTATACCTTGGTAACCATTAAGGTTCATCAGGTAATGAAAAAGTGCAAGTTAAAAAAGAGGGGAGAGAGGTAGAAGAGGCAACATTATCAATCATTACCTGTGCTATAGGTGCAGTATAGAGAATGTGTATAAGGGAACAGAAAACAGAACCATAATGTTGGAAGCACGCTAGAAAGATTAGACCAAGCTAATGCTTTTTCTGCATCCAAATGAACAAGAAATATTGGGGGTCATTCCGAGTTGTTCGCTCGGTAAAAATCTTCGCATCGCAGTGATTTTCCGCTTAATGCGCATGCACAATGTCCGCACTGCGACTGCGCCAAGTAAATTTGCTATGCAGTTAGGAATTTTACTCACGGCTTTTTCATCGTTCTGGCGATCGTAATGTGATTGACAGGAAATGGGTGTTACTGGGCGGAAACAGGCCGTTTTATGGGCGTGTGGGGAAAAACGCTACCGTTTCCGGAAAAAACGCAGGAGTGGCTGGAGAAACGGGGGAGTGTCTGGGCGAACGCTGGGTGTGTTTGTGACGTCAAACCAGGAACGACAAGCACTGAACTGATCGCAGATGCCGAGTAAGTCTGAAGCTACTCAGAAACTGCTACGAGGTGTGTAATCGCAATATTGCGAATACATCGTTCGCAATTTTAAGATGCTAAGATTCACTCCCAGTAGGCGGCGGCTTAGCATGAGCAAATCTGCTAAAATCCGCTTGCGAGCGAACAACTCGGAATGAGGGCCTTTGTCTCTCGCTTTGTAGTGATTAGTATGAGGAATTGTTGCGATAGTCACCCAATTCCCCAGTAGTGACTGTCTATGTCTAACAAAGCCAAGATGAGCAGGCGAAATCAGGCGGGGCAAAAAAAGATTGTAACCTGTTTGCCATTAATTTGGTTAGAGTTTTGAAGTACTAATTAAGGTATGAGAAAGGACAATAGGACCTAATTAATGAAAGATCTTTGCCCAGTTTTGCCAACAAAATTATTTTAGCCTAATTAAACTGAAGTGGGGTCTCCCTAGAGGTAATGATGTGATCATAGAGTTTAGAACTGCCTCATCAAGGATGAGTATACCAAGAAGCTCCTTTTCCTCCGGGGACAGACTAAGGAGATGGGCTTCTTCTGAAAATGTATAACCCTCATCTATCAGGGCCCTCCGTATATAAGGATTGATAAAAATGCATGAATTCTGTACAGATGGCGGTAAGATCAGTGATGAGTCTGTTTATGGTATTAACCCAGGTTTTGGATTGGGGACCTTTGATTAGTCTTCCGGATTTATTCCCCCCATCTACAATATGTATTTCTTTGGAAATTGTAGGGTCTTTTGGGGGGCCTGTTCTGTAAGAAAAACATACAGTAGTCTATTTTTATTTGTAAATAGTCAGTTTTGTAAGTAAAAGTATCAGAATGTTTATAGGTGCCGTGATGAGTGCACTGCTCAGTTCCTGAAGTCTGAACATTTTAAGCTTAGCATGAGTGTAGGACAATATATGTCTCTTAAGGACAACACCAGAAGCCCCCCAAAATATCCGTGATTGTCATTTTGGTCTAGGTTGTCATCTACATAATTGTGTAAGTATTTTTAAGATGTAAATAAATATCAGTGTGGCACAGGTACGCTGGAAACCACCAGTATTCAGAATAGCATTGAGGCAAACTTAATTGATAATACAGATCTCTGTATTATCTGATCATTATGTAGTGTTATTATTCACTCAGTGTGCATTAGGGATAACAAAATATTATATCTTACACAGAATTACCCCTCCCTTTTAGCACCTGAGTGACATCACAATCTGATTGAGCAGCTTGCCAATAAATGTGCATTGTAGTTAGAGAGGCATGGATGGGTCAGCGTTAGGAAGGATTGCTGACTCCAGAGTGCCATTGGAGAAACTAGGGGTGTCTCCAGGTAAGCTGGCTCTCAGATGCTGTAGGAGCCATTATCATGTGGCCTTACACTGGACAATTAGACCCAGACATATATGTAATTATTTATGGGGTGGGTGTGGGGTGCGGTGGCCCCTATGTTGGTATGGCTGGACTGCTTCAGGTTGGCACACCCTAACACTTTATTAACACTTATATTCCCTATCACTTTGTATATGTTTGAATTATTTTAATCATACTTCACTTACATAGCACTTATGTGCTTCTTATTACCCCCTAATTTTCACCTGTGTGCTGACCTGGGGTAGCCGACCTGTGCCGACGTGATGGGGTCCTGCACCCCGGACCCATACCTAGTATTAGGGACCCCCAGTGACAGAGACGCCTTGCCGTTCGGCCTGGGGGCTTAACCCTATATCTGCAGATATATGCAACTAAGATCTCCGTATTATCTGATCATTATGTAATGTTATTATTCACTCAGTGTGCATTAGGGATAACAAAAAAAAAATTCTTACAAAGAATTACCCCTCCCCTTTAGCACCTGAGTGACATCACAATCTGATTGAGCAGCTTGCCAATAAATGTGCATTAAACTTAATTGAAGACTTAATAGTAATGTGATATGATCAGATATGACTACAGGGGTATTCAGAGTTGATTGCAGTTTTTGCAAAATTAGCAAAAACTGATCGTACTACTCACATGCTGGGGGCCGTCCAGCACAGGGCAAGGCCGGCCAGCATGTGTGGTGCCACCCCATGCTGCGATCGCAATTCACCTGCGATGGCATCAAATAGAGGTAGACCCCTGCCTGCACAGCATGGCTGCATATGCAGATGGTCCGGTGCCATGTTTCCTATCACAGGAAACGCAGGCAACGTCATTGGGCATCCCCAAAAATGGCTATAACACATCTGCGTTTCTCGCTCCCTCCCCCCCCAACACTGCGTCGCCGCCCCCGATTGCCCAGCGCCTGTCAATCATGCCGCAATCGCATCTTTCCAGGGTGTGATTGCATCATACTAGACCGTGCACATGCACTGAGGCCACTGTGCATGTGCAGACCGCAAGGACACGGCCTTCAGAGTGATCACAGCCATAGCGATCAGCTCTGAATAAGGCCCTATATCCTTTCACAGCATCTTTTTCCAAAAGTAACACATACCTCTATGTAATGTTCTGTAACAGCACTGCAAAAAATTACTGCTTAGGCAAATTTGGAGAATATAGGTTAATCAAGATATATACAACATTATTAATAAGAACATCACATAATATGAATTGCCCATCTGGATCCAAGAATTTCCTACGAATAGAGTAGATCAAATGCCTGTTAAAATGGCAGTCTCGCACATTTTATTAGTATGGGGCAGAAATACAGCCTCCAATCCAGGGGGCATGAAGAGTATTTCTATCATCATATGTGAGTAAGGTGTGACATGACTTTCTTTCACTTTATTGGGTGGTTGAGTCCCTCAACATTCCAAGATAGAACAGTAAAAGAAGTCAATTGAGTTTCTACCAAAGGGGATGAAGAGGAGGGATGTAAAGTTGGTAGACTACTCAATTCTGATAGATTAAAAAAGTAGAGAAAGGTTAATGCCATCTAGCGAGCTAGGAAAGGAAAATATTTGGTAGATTGGATCTTGGTGTTTCAGGTAATTAAAAGTAGCAAAAACAAACACGAAAAAAAGTCAACAATTGGTAAAAATTTGTAAAGCATAAGCAACATTCTGCAAACATGAGTAGTGTCTAAAGCAATAAGCAACATAACATGACTATGGGCCTTATTCAGGTTTGTTAGCAAACCAAAAGAGCAAGCAAATAGGCAAAACCATGTTGCAGTGTAGGTGGGGGCAGATGTAGC
Source organism: Pseudophryne corroboree (assembly GCF_028390025.1). Classification (NCBI taxonomy): domain Eukaryota; kingdom Metazoa; phylum Chordata; class Amphibia; order Anura; family Myobatrachidae; genus Pseudophryne; species Pseudophryne corroboree. Next base: position 80,035,137 of record NC_086455.1, on the reverse strand, counting down.
ATGTGCAGAGAGAGTTAGATTTGGGTGGGGTGCGTTCAAACAAAAATCTAAATTGCAGTCTAAAAATTAAGCAGCCAGTATTTACCCTGCAGAGAAACAATATAACCCACTCAAATCTAAATCTCTCTGCACATGTTACATCTGCCCCACCTGCAGTACAATATGGTTTTACCGATTTGCTTGCATTTTTGGTTTGCTAACAAACCTGAATAACCCCATATAGCCTTCACTAAAAACAGTGAATGAAAAAAAAGAGAATCACATATATAGCAGCAGTCAAGTATCTGGGCATGAAAAACGAGCCGTGGCCGCAATAGGATCATCAAAGAAAAGCGGTTTACCATTCTCAATCTGCAGGCAAGCCAGATAAAATAGCAAAGATTTCACCTTGTTTTCAAAGAGCTATTTACAGATGGGAGCAAATTCCCTGCGTTTGTTGGCAACATGACTAGAAAAAAATAGTGAAATATGAGAAGATGATTATCATTCTAGGGCATGCTAGTAGTTCTTCTGTAGTGGTCAAGAAGCTTTATTTTATCCGCATAATTCAAGATTTTCCTAATAACAAGTCGAGGGCAATTAGAATCTTCCTTTGATCTGGCCCAATTTTATGTGCCCTCTTTGTAGTCAAAGGTATACCCTTTAGATCTATAGCTACCTTCTCTAGCATCCAGGTAGAAAGAAGATCTAAAATTTCATACACCTAAACCATCTCAGGGACACTTACCACTCGATGGTTGTTCCTTCTGCTGCAGTTCTCTAAATTTTTCATTTTCTCAGCATTTACAGAAAAGTCTTATGTTGATCCTCTAAGAGTAGGAGTGCTGAGGAGAGAGGTGGCAGCTGCAGTCTAGGACACAGGTAGACTGTCAGCACTGGTGGAAAGCGGAAAAGGGTTATACCACACACCAACGATGGACCACCCAGGTCTCCAGCAACAGGGTCAAGCAGGCATCAGAGGAGGGCACAATTTAGGTAATACAGTCTTCAGAAATTGTGGTTAACTGTTGATAGCTGGAGCCCTGGAAAATGCAGCTGCCTGAAATGGCCACTATAAATAAAATCTTAATGTTCCTCATATTTTCCATCTGTTATGCATGGAACACTAGGCTGTGATAATATTTGTCTTTTTAATCTCCCCTCAGATTATTGAGGGCAAGTGTGTGGAAGCAGGTTGACGTGATTTGCTTCATCATTGCATTTTCCACTAGGGAAATAAGCAGGATATGGGAAACACACTGCTCTTCATGAAATTCGTTAATCTAGAGTCATTAAGTATGGTTGTGAAATTTATATACAATGCTGTATTTTTATTTTTTTACTAGTTTTATTTAAGGTTTTAACAGGATAAAAAAAAGAAACAAACATTGCAGGAGGGTACAAAACATGCAGTGATGAAGAGTCAGAAAATTGCAGAGCAATTCTGTTAACAAAGCTTGCATAGAGTTATAACACACTGCAGCTGTTAGGTGGGGGTCCTGCTGTGCTGACCGATCAGCAGTTAACGGCAGCATGGCAGACACTGGGGGAGGGTGCAGGAAAGCAGAGGGACCAGGATGTCCCTCTGAGAGCAGCAGGTGTGGGAAGGTACTCTTCCTGCGGCCACCCACCCTGTGTATCTGACTGGTCACATTGTTTGCGATGTAGTTGCAAATTATATGACAGGTAAGTTGATAAATCTGCTCCCTCCTGCAGTGCAACATGGTTCTATCAAGGTGCAAAGCTAGTAACGTTTTTTTGTTTTGCTTCTAACCCAGAAACAGCACTAAAGTGTACAAATGGTAGATTAGAGGAAAACGTTTGGTTTTTAATGGGGAAGGTGGGTGAATGGTCTGGCCAAGCTGGCTCAGGATTGTGGTATAAAATTTACACACATATATATATATATATATATATATATATATCTATCTACACACACACACACACACACTTTTAGGTGATATGAACAGTCTTGGATTAGATAGTAATTTCCAGAGAAGAATGTTGGAATGTTTTTGTAAACCATCCTAGGATACCCATGTTCTATATATTATCGAAGATACACAAGCGGTTGGAAAACCGACATGGGGCACCCTATTGGGTCTGGGATAGATTCTGCAACTTCACCATTATCCGAGTTTATTGATATATATTCAAAGAAATATGTATGCAAGCTTCAATCATTTGTAAAAGACTCAACAAATAATTTCTTTAATTAACAGACTTGAATGGACTTCAGAATATAAGTGGTGTTCAATAGACATAGAATCATTATATACTGTACATGTACAGTATGCCACATTCAAAATGAATCAAATCAGTAATATTCAGTAAATATAATATATTAGTAAATTTTTATAGTAGATGGTGATCATGGAATAAGTGAGGAGAAAAATTATTAGGAAGCGTATAAAATTTGTATTGGAAAACAATTACTTTAAGCTCAAAGATCAATTTGTTATGCAAAAATATGGGGCAACGATTGGGATTCCATTCACACCAAAATTTGCAAATATCTACCTTGCGGATTGGGAAGAAAATATATCTTGAGGAGAGTATTAAAAATTCATTCTTTAACAAAATAATGTTCTTTAAAGATATATAGAAGACATAATCATTGTATGGAGAGGTACAAAAGAAAAAAAACTGTAATTTATACTGTACTTGGGTAAAAATGAATATAATTTTAAAGTTTACTTTTAGTTATCAGAAAGAAAACAGCTTTTTGATCAAGTATTAGACACTTCACATTAGGTAAAAGGTAAAAATTTTGAGACGTGTACCTATATTTAAATGGCAAGTAATAATTATGTACATTATCACAGTTGTCATTTACCTAATTGGATATGAAAGATTTTGTATTCTCAGTTTATAACACTTAGGAGGAACTGTGTAGATGATGTAACTTAAGTATGAAGAACAAGCTTGCATTACAGCAAAAGATTCCTTGAGAAGAAATATCCTACAAAATTGAGGAAAGTAAGAATAGAGCAAGGAATTTGAAATGTGAAAACTTGTCAAATATGGGAAAACCAAAATGAGTTATTCAATGATAATATTTTGCCACTTTTGTGACAGTGTATAATATAAGAAACTTCTTCAGATTCCATTCTTAAAACAGCGATTTAGAAAAATCTCAATCTTTAATAGAACCCCGACATTAAAGAAAAAAAGCTATCTCATAGCTTGTTACAGAATAAACAAGAATTCTTACATGGAAAAATTGGATCAATTGAACGAAGAAAAGAATTCTAAATTCTATCCATGTGGATACTGTAACGTATGTAAATATTGTAGTAAAGAATTCAGTTTATGAACGGTGGTAACACCAAGAGCAGAACTTAGCTTGATGAACGGTTTTACATTCAACCACATGAATGAGCCTAAGGGTTAATGTGGAAAGTAGTATTTTGGAAAGACAAAATGTCAGTTGAAATTCCGGATACTGGAACATACCATAAATATCACCGATAAAACTAATCACAGTATCTCTTCATGAGTTCACTGAATGCAGTCAAAATGCCAACGGTCAGGATCCCAGCGTTCAGGAGACTGATGCTGGAATCCCGACACCCATCCCTAATTCACAGTCTGCAAAGCTCGCCACCAGGCCCGCAGCGTGAAGAGTGCAACAAGCCCACAAGGGGACTCACTGCATCACTGCCAGTATTCGGGCAAAAGGGATGCTGCTGTTTGTATACTGACAGCCGGCATCCCGTCTGACGGTATATCATACTGGACCCGAGTTCACTTTTAAAGCATTAGTACAGCTCAAAATAGATGAAAGAGGGGGTAACTTTTTGAAAAAATGAGCAAGAAGAGAAACTTACTGGATCTATACTTTAAGCACTTTGGCCACAGCAGGTTTAAATGAGGGCTGTGATATCGTCTCATTTCTTTTTTACTGTATACTGTATACACCGAGGGTATAGTTTAATTACCTTATCAGTATAACGAAGGATGTTGTTAGCTTTATTGTCAAATTAATAATTCCCCTACTGACAAATCCTTTCCCTTCATGATTTTTTTTGAAATTTTAAAATAAGTTTTATTTTAAAAATTAATGAGATATATAGACATGTATTATTATGCTATGTATTCAATATGGATATTATTTCCCTTTTTTCTTCGTTCAGAATTGAAAAAATATATTAAGGTAAATAATGCTTTATTATGCATGAGTATTTTTAACAATAATAACTCTCACTTTTATCATTATGAGTTTTAATAAAATGCTTTGTAATATTAGCTGTGTAAAAGGGATGGTTTATAACACCTCACAAAGATAAGTTAAGTTAATTATAGTATATACAAACTTACAGCAATCAGCTGCTACCAGTGTAACAATAATGATACAATTATAACAATTAACACCTAAGGTGGATGTCCCCAAACTGGGTGCTTTGGGAACCCTGATACTCTAGGGCACCGTGATGCAAAAAAGTTTGGGAATCACTGACCTAAGGCTTTATGTATGATTAAACCACATTTTCTTTTAATTAGAGTTTATGTATATATTATTATTCCTTTATTATACTAATGCTTGATTAAGTCAATTAAGTAAAGACTAGTAAGGGTTTATAAAGATGCTGGCACGGCACTAAGACACACCCACTACAGTGGTTAAATGCATCTGGGCAGAGCCATTACACTGTCTAAGACATAGTGACATCGCCACTGACTGACTGGTATCGTGGCTTGGAACGCATGCGGTGGCCAGCGATGTTCCAGAGTCCAGCCAGTGAATCTAATGCAGAGGGTTGTTGGAGAGCAGTACTGCAGTAACAAGCCTGGTATAGCCATTTCTCCCAGGAAAGTCATATTAGATCTAACATGACTTTCCTGGGAGAAATGGCTAAACCAGGCTTGTTGTTCTGTTTTAATTTCAATGTACATGACAGATTACATGTGTTTAAAAAACGTTGTTCACATATCACAACTGTGCCACTGTCTCTGTAGATTGGTTCTAATGAGAGGAGTAACCAAAAACACTGTTATTAAGTAAGTACATTACAGTTACTGAGAGTTGCACTGAACTCTGACTACCCCCACCAGTGATCTCAAGAGATCTGAAACCTATTGACGTGACCAGGCCGGCTATCTGACACTTCTGTCAGATGCCAAAAAGAAAGAAGGCCTGATGGGCCGACCTTACCATCAGAAGCCTGGCATAACTGCTCCGCCTCTTTTTCGCTCTTCTAGGCAGGTGATTTTCCTGTAATATGCAACTGCAAAATCACATCCTAATTTCAGTCTTCATGCTATTTCCTGGGTCTCTCTAATCTAGCACAATAGGGTGTTGAACAAGTGAACCTGTATATAACAGTATGACGATTTTACATAGTACACTTACCCAACACTGTATGACCGATTGACCTGATCATATTAACAGGTATAATAAACTACACTCGTACACTACACTATGTAGGGGAGGCATTCATTTTGCCGGCTGTCAGGATACCGACGCCGGAATCATGACACCTGGTGAAATACTGGTGGTTGGAATCCCGACCGCTGGTTGTTTCTCCACTCGGGTGGTGGTCCACACCACCACCCGTGGGGGATTATAACCCCTGAAGCGTGGTGAGCACAGCAAGCCCGCGAGGGGACACGCTGCATTCCCTGTTGGTATTCCGGTTGTTTGGGATCCCAGCATCGGTCTCCTGACCACCGGGAAATCACACTGAATCCCTATGTAGTAAGCTTTCCCAACATATAGCCCTCCATCTATAATACACCACTTGCAATCTGCCCTGGCCAACACACTTTGTACCCCAAATAAAATGGACCTTAAAATGTATGTATGTTTTTGTGAATATAGAATACTTTCCAGTGGGGTAAAGTCTGAACTTTGGGGTAGATGTATTATGCAGCTACCGCTAACCCCCTCTTCCCCCTCATTTATTACTGTGCTGGTGTGTGCAAGGTGACAGGGGCGCTATGCCTATATTGGTGCTGCTATCAAAAAGATAGCACACTGATATGCAGGGTTAGTGTCAGACTGGGGAATGAAGAGCCCACCAGGAAATGCAGTCATAGGGGCCCATGTTTAAGGGTATCTCCAGAGTGGGTGTGACTAGCCACCACACTGGTTTGCCTAACCATTAGAGAGTGCATGGGCTGGGCCCACTTGATAAATATATATAGTTAAAACTGATAAAACATGTATGATATTGTAGTAGAATAATAACAGCAGCAATGCACTGTAGAAAATACACCATAGTCCGGTGCAGTATAAGGTAACGTATGTAACAGTCTGGAGCCTGATCTATAGAGGAGGAGGTGGGCCTCCAGACAGTGGGGCCCACCGAGGATTTCCCCTGTGGGCCAGTATACCCCTGTGCAGGGGAATATACGAACGGTCAGTGTTACTGACCAGTAGATATAGTACAACTTTTTATCAAACTAATTGATTTTGACAGGCCCCCTTTGATAACACTTTGATGGGGTCAGGGGGTCAGTTTCCTGGGTTAGGACCTGAGGCTATCTGAGCATTTTAAAATAGACAGACACCTAATTAGCGAAGTAATCTATCCATCTTTGTGAGTGTAGAGGTCAATATATGAAATTGATACCATAAAGCTCTCATTGTGTGAAACCACATGTAGATTTAGTTTGTAGTATATTGCCAGTTTTTGATAAAACGTGTAATGTGATTAAAACATGGTTCCTATATTTTTTTCAAGTTCATACAAATACATGCGGTGCAAAACAAAACTGTGTTTTTACATTTTCATGTCTAATATGTGGTGTTTTTTTTGTTGCTATTATTGTGTGTGTATAATGAAAAATATAATGTATATATTATGAAAATGACAACATTATTGTTTGACTATTCTACCAAACTTTACCCAACAGATAAAAATGATGGCTTCAAGAGCCATGGGGCACTACATGCCTCTGTGGAATAACTAGTTAACAAATTGATGGGGTTAATATTAGTCACTGTTTATAACAAATTGATGGGGTGATTATTAGTTACTGTTTATTACGATTAAAATATATCATTTAGAAGGTTTCTCTGCTGTAACCCTTTTGGTAAATTGGTTTGAACTGGGTTATCCCGGCACAGGGTTATCCCAGCTTAGTGAATATACATCAAAATGCTTACAGCACCGTGCAACCCTCTCAGGATTTCAGTAATTGTATAAAAACCTTAAAAACATGCCACATTTTAGAATAAAGCATTGTTTAACACATTGATTGTTTCAATTAAATGTTATTTATTTTTTATTTTACATTATTTTCCCACTAAACAGAAACATTGGCTTTTAGCTCCACTTTCAATGCATGTGGCTAGTTGACTGCTCGCTGTATCGGCCATTATCTCTGCTTTGCCAATATTGATAAGAATTCTGCCATTCTGTTATCTAGGAACTAATGACCTCAATGAGCCAAGAGGCACTACATGCCTCTGTGGCATAACTAGTTAACAAATTGATGGGCCGAATATTAGTTTCTGTTTATAATGATTAAAATATAACATATTTAGAGGGTTTCTTACCTTTTGGTAAATTGGGTTGAATAGGGTTATTCCTGCTTTGTGAATATATAGCAAAATGCTTACACCAACAATGAAGCAAAACTGTTGCAGGGCATGCTGGTATGTGTAGTTCAACAACAGCTGAAGGTCTGAAGGTTCCACACCCCATGTTTTAAAGTTATTTCAATGTATATTGACAGACATGCTGTGCATACACATGCATAATATCACTCTCAATATTACAGTTGCTCCACCCACTTTATATAAACTTTATATTACGTTTATATAAAGATAATATAAAGTTTATATAAATGTAATACATTTAATATAAACTTTATATAAACTTAATATACAGTTTCGATTTTTTCTTTTTGCGTGTTTTTTAATTAGCCAATATAAATGTAATACATTTAATTTAAACCTTATATAAACTTAATATAAAGTTTATATATATTTTTTGTGTTTTTTTTTATTAGCCATGTCTGATCTAACAAAAAGTGCTTACAAGACATGTGTTGCTTTAGATAAGGACTTTCAGCACCAAGTTTGATATCAAAATTAATCCTTAGACAGTCCAGGAGTCCTTGGGTATATTGTTTTCAAGTTATATGTCACAGGTTTTTAAAAGTACATTGACTGCTGACACAAAAGAATCTTACAAGACAAAGATGGCATATCTTTTTCAGTTACTTCAACCATTCTAATTAGCAACATTCTTTGAACTTCAAAAGGTAAATTGTCAGACTAAAGTATTCCCACTATATTAGGGATTGGAGTAGAGCTGATTTCAGCCACTATATGATTCTCAAGAATACTATGTACTGCAAAGTTCTTTGACAGCTTTCCCAGTTACTAAAACACATTTAGTTTAAATAGAAGAACTGGAGTATAGAATGAAATAATCTCATTAGCTAAAGTTTGTATTTAGCATATGTTACCTGCAAGAAATAAACATACCTGTCAGCACTTGAAAACCAGATTATTTCCCCTTATATCAATCCTCTTAAATATTGTTTGTGTAAACCACAAGGGAATGTAATCTTAACAATGAAACAATGTAAATAGTAGTACAAAAGTAGCCAGCTGCATGCAGAAACTTTTCTATGTACCAGCAATTCATACTCGGTTTGAAAAGTCCCAGTATGTTATAGAGCGCTGTATGAATGAAAGTGGTTTCACAGGGGATAGGGGTGGGGGAGCAATAAAAATTTAAATAGCTATTATCATAGTAGGGTACACAGAAATATGACTCCTACACATTCCCAGTTGTTAAAGTACACGGTAGGCTATTAGAATGAATGGATGTATTCACATGTGAGGCAACACAAGTAATGCAATGGTGAAAATTTCACAATAGCCACATGTTATTTGTCTAAAAACAGATGTTAACTATTATCTTGCAAATATTCATAAGTTTTTCAAGCCTATGCGGAATATTTAACAGCAATACTCCATAGCCTTTTTCTTTTTTTATTACAAATTAAACAGCATTTAGAAAATTCTGATTTATATTATACAACAGTGCATAGTGAATATTTTTAGAAATGACCCTGGATTTTTTATTGTCTTTGCATTGGCTTAATTTAAGCTTTGTCACTGTAAAAGCCAAAACAAATTACATGTTTAAAATAAGGGTATGTTCTTGCTTTGTCGCTATAAAAACAAATTGGGACATGTTCAGACATGATTCATATATGCATACATATATATTTGCAAAACAAGCTGTACTTTTACATTCTCGTGTTTTTTTGCAAACATATGTAGAAACATAGCGTATTTGGTTTTAAATGGAAGTAAAAAATTTATTTTGCTGATGGCAATAAAAAGAATAATAAAAGAACATGCATCAGAAAATTATTAATAGTTTCAGAAATAAAGCAAAATTCTGCACAGAGAAAAAAAATAAAAACTTTTTTTTACCTTACACATCCACAGTTGTTAAAACACATGGCAGTGCAACACAAGAAAATTGCACTTTTTCTTGCAAACTTGGTGGTTTTTTCATGCTCACTGCAGCAGCCATTTTCTCTGCTCTGCCATTATTGATAGCCTTTCCATTATCTAGGAACTAATGACCTCAATGAATCATGAGGCACTACATGCATATGTGGTATAACTAGTTAACAAATTGATGGGCCGAATATTAGTTCAACATACACTATAGCTACTGTACCACCACGGTGCAAGTGATAAGTGTACATAATGTTTTGTCTGATTATATTTAGAGTTTGTCTTGTATTTTTGGGAGACACCTAAAGGGCCATGTTATTAGTCCTTAAAAATGAATTGAAGGACCAAATTATGGTAATGAAAGAACTTGTAATGTGAATATTTAGACTTTGGCTTGGCCATACATTCAGTGGCGTGTAAAAGTGGAAGGTGGGAGTGCTGGGGAACCTGTCAGTGTAATTCAACAGTTGTATTGTTTTGTGAAGCTGATTGATCCAGGATTTCTAAAGGATTAATAACTGAAGCTTAATGTGCATGTGCAGTATTTAACGTGTTATATATCTATATTTAATGTCTGAGGTTTACATTATGCCAGTATGATATATTAATATCCAATTCCATTATTCCCCCATCTTATCTTTATTATTGAATAGATGTTGCCATAATTACAGGCTTTCTGATGTTTGTACATCTTCATTTTTGTTTCCCATAGCAATAAAACATGTGATGTTATGGGCATGAGCCTATACTATTCCCAGGGGGTAGGGCAGGTTGGATAAGGAGGGGTACTGGCTTTTGTCTGCATGCTGATGCTAATAATAATAATATTCCATTTTATACAATGATAAATGCACTGCTCTGCATTTGTCAGGAAGGATAAACTGTTCCAGTGTCAGACTGGTGTATGAAGGGCCCACTGGGGAATGCAGTGCTAGGGGCCCATACTTAGGGGTGTGACCAGCCAACAAAGGGGGTGTGGCCAGCCTCCACAGAGGCTTGAAATGCACAATAGTCTTGTGCAGTGTAATGCAACATATCTACCATGTATAATACAAGTGCACAGTCTGGAACCTGATCCCTAGAGGAAGGAGAGGACCCTCAGGCAGTGGGGCCTACCGGTGGTTTCCCTGGTACCCCTGTGGGCCAGTCCGACCCTGAACTGTTCCCTTACCCAGAGGGTTGGTGTCCCCGTCCTCCTCTAGGCTGGAGAATAGGCTGCTGGTAGATCATGCTTATTATTGAGTGTCTCAATGCAGAGGAATGGCAGTGTCTAGGTATTATTTGTGCATGTTAGCATTCCCCTATTTACTTTCAAAACACTTAATAAAAATAATAAACAATTAGGTGTAAAATTAAATATTTGTTGTCTACACAGGGCCGTGGTATCTGGAGCTCCCACACACCGCTATGGTTTAGCCTTCTGAGATCTTCCATGTTGATAGATCCATTTGAATTTGCTACCAGTATTAGCATTGGAAGCTCTGAAAAAAGAACAGGTGTCGCAGTAACAGGCTTACCTATAAATCTGGCATTGGAAAGGTATAGCTGGTGTAATGTAGTTTATAGGGGTTGTATTCTAATCCTACCTTTTCAGATTTCATACGGCATTGGTGGTCTATCTGAATGGGCAGAATATTATTTTTTATTATACAAGGCAGTGGGATTGTTTAATGATATAATCCCTCCCTGGTGAGGTTGCTGGGAAAGGGGAAGAGTTTAGCAGGGACAAGCTTTGCAATTGACATCACGTGCCTCCTGAATACACACCGCCTCATAAAAATGTTATAGTGGATGCTGAAAGTTCAGTTTTTACTTTCTAAGGAGTGTAAATATTTTTTCCTTTTTTATTTCAGGCGTTCAGTTATGCAGAGCTTTGCTGAGGAATTTTTCTTTTTTTAAATTTTATTATTACCAAATGCTTTTAATAAAATAGTGTAATCTGTTGGCATTGTCAGCATGTCAATAAATTATTCTACAATGGTCCTTTCTGGGAATATAGATAAATGTATAAAGACAAATACAGTAGATCACTTTTTACCACTATTATAATACACAAGTCAAGTTAACCTATAAACTCCTGTGAATTATATCTGCATTATATCCATTCTAATTGTTGATGTCTGGTCGATATAATGGCCACCATCATACATAGTTACGGATGTTAGAAGTCACTTTGGATCTCAATCCTGCCCTCTCATTGACTTTTATTCAGTACTTAGAGAAAAGGTTTGAGCACTCTGATAACCTAAGGCTGTGTACACATGGTGTAATGCACCGTACAGCCCGACATTGACTATTCAACGAGGGGCTGAGACCTTTTCTCTGTTTGTCTTATGCTGTAGAGAAACCAGACATTGCTTGTCAAGGTGCTATATCTCTGCATTGCATGGTATCGGGCAGATCGAATGCTAGAGCATCTTTAATTGGGGTGCCGTTTCCTAGGTAATAACAAATGCTTTGTACAGGCTGCACATTGATAGTTTCATACACAGATAAGACATGGAACAGTAAACATACATGTGTAATGCTTCATTTAAGCTTTTTCATCTATTGCAACACCACTTTTGGAGTTTTTGTAAATTAGGAGGTAGCTTGTCGGGGTCAGTCACTAGACACGTATTGGACATGTTGCATGTAAGCAATCTAATTTCTAAAATGTTTCAACATCGCTTTCATAGTCTACAGGTGATATATTATCATACTGCTGCAGCAAAGCCCAGTATTATTACTAAATGCAAAAATTAAGAGAAAAAGATTTGATAGGCCCTCTACCCTATATATCCTTTGATAACAATTGTAAGAAAAGTTTACTATTTCCAGTTGGACAACATGGATTTATCATCTATAAATGACAGTAAATGTACATATACAAATACTCATAAATCAATAACTGTCAATGTACTATAAATAATATTAGCCATACATATGTCGATATCCATGGTGAAAAACAGATTAAAGTCTATTTAACTACTATTGCAAATGACAGGAATAGTTACAGCAATGCTGTTTCTGATGGCACTCAGTGGGACACAGTATGAGCAGTGGCGCTGAGAGGAGGGGAATGGGAAGGTACTAATAACCCAGGCCCACATCTGTTGGTACTCAGTAGGATGCAGTATGAGCACCTTTTTTCTTGTAGTATTTTTGAATTCTTATAACTAATTCTGGATACAGGACAAAATCAGTGAAATAATTTAAAAAATTTAGAAAATAAGCATTTTAAGCCTTGTCCAGAGTGGAAACAACTGTAAATCTTGCACCAACTTATATCGCACCAAGTGTAACCACAGACCTCAACTGGGGACCACACTCAGCACCCTCCGAACCAACCTCCTACAATTGGACGCCTTTCTTTATCCATACCGGTTCTTTGGATTGTACTACATTTCACCACAGCTCTTGTGAGTACTCTGGACTTTATTAACCAGAGCACTCAGGTACTCACATCCTCAGAAAAATTATCAAACTGGAACTTTGCTTAAGGCAAACAAGGAGGTAATATAATAGGAACGGACGGTAACCCATGTGTTGTTGCAATACTCCTATGTGAGGTCTATTTTATGTATGTCCTATGAAACTTATATAAGCCCATCTTTTAAACCATTTTATTCAAATTGTTATTTTTTAAATATTGGAATTGTGTATATGATCATTAAGCAATAAGCGCTGCTACATTTATTGTATGTATGTGTTTCTGATATAAGGGACTAACTATACCTATTTTAGCAGCAGCTCTACTTGTCAAAGCAGACATATTTTTTGATTTTGTTTTGTTTTTGACAAAGCTTAAATTAAGCCAATGCTTAATAAAAAAAATCCAGGGTCATTTCTAAAAATATATTTACTATGCACTGTTGTATAATATAAATCAGAGTTTTCTAAATGCTGTTTAATTTGTAATAAAAAAAGAAAAAGGCTATGTAGTATTGCTGTTAAATATTCCGCATGGGCTTGAAAAACTTATGAATGTTTGCAAGATAATAGTTAACATCTGTTTTTAGACAAATAACATGTGGCTATTGTGAAATTTTCACCATTGCATTACTTGTGTTGCCTCACATGTGAATACATCCATTCATTCTAATAGCCTACCGTGTACTTTAACAACTGGGAATGTGTAAGAGTCATATTTATGTGTACCCTACTATAATAGCTATTTACATTTTTATTGCTCCCCCACCCCCATCCCCTGTGAAACCACTTTCATTCATACAGTGCTCTGTAACATACTGGGACTTTTCAAACCGAGTATGAATTGCTGGTACACAGAAAAGTTTCTGCATGCAGCTGGCTACTTTTGTACTACTATTTACATTATTCATTGTTAATATTACATTCCCTTGTGGTTTACACAAACAATATTTAAGAGGATTGATATAAGGGGAAAAAAAGATAAGCTGGTTTTCAAGTGCTGACAGGTATGTTTATTTCTTGCAGGTAACATATGCTAAATACAAACTTTAGCTAATGAGATTATTTCATTCTATACTCCAGTTCTTCTATTTAAACTAAATGTGTTTTAGTAACTGGGAAAGCTGTCAAAGAACTTTGCAGTACATAGTATTCTTGAGAATCATATAGTGGCTGAAATCAGCTCTACTCCAATCCCTAATATAGTGGGAATACTTTATTCTGACAATTTACCTTTTGAAGTTCAAAGAATGTTGCTAATCAGAGTGGTTGAAGTTACTGAAAAAGATATGCCATTTTTGTCTTGTAAGATTCTTTTGTGTCAGCAGTCAATGTACTTTTAAAAACCTGTGACATATAACTTGAAAACAATATACCCAATGACTCCTGGACTGTCTAAGGATTCATTTTGATATCAAACTTGGTGCTGAAAGTTCTTATCTGAAGCAACACATCTTGTAAGCAGTTTTTGTTAGATCAGACATGGCTAATTAAAAAAAAACACAAAAAAATATATAAACTTTATATTAAGTTTATATAAAGTTTAAATTACATGTATTACATTTATATTGGCTAATTAAAAACACGCAAAAAGAAACAATCTAAACTGTCTATTAAGTTTTTATTAAATGTATTACATTTATATTAACTTTATATAAACTTAATATAAAGTTTATATAAAGTGGGCAGAGCAACTGTCATATTGAGAGTGATATTATGTATGTGTATGCACAGCGTGTCTGTCAATATACATTGAAATAACTTTAAAACATGGGGTGTGGAACCTTCAGACCTCCAGCTGTTGTTGAACTACACATACCAGCATGCCCTGCAACAGTTTTGCGTCATTGTTGGTGTAAGCATTTTGCTATATATTCACAAAGCAGGAATAACCCTATTCAACCCAATTTACCAAAAGGTAAGAAACCCTCTAAATATGTTATGTTTTAATCGTTATAAACAGAAACTAATATTAGGCCCATCAATTTGTTAACTAGTTATGCCACAGAGGCATGTAGTGCTTCATGGCTCATTGAGGTCATTAGTTCCTAGATAACAGAAAGGCAGAATTCTTATCAATATTGGCAAAGCAGAGATAATGGCCAATACAGCGAGCAGCCAAAAGGTACAATTTAATAATAAGAAAATGTAATAAGCTTTTATAAAACACCAAGTTTGCAAGAAAATATCTTGACAAGACTCTGAACTGCGGTCTTTAAAACTTATAAAAAAATGGCCCCAATCATGGGGGGAAGATGCAATTTAACCAAAACATTTTGCCAAAGCAGCGCAGCGACACTAGCATTGAGAGTGGAGCTAATAGCCATCATTTCTGTTTCGTGGGAAAAAAATGTAAAAAAAACCCTAACATTTAATTGAAACAATCAATGTGTTAAACAATGCTTTATTCTAAAATGTGGCATGTTTTTAAGGTTTTTATACAATTACTGAAATCCTGAGAGGGCTGCACGGTGCTGTAAGCATTTTGATGTATATTCACTAAGCTGGGATAACCCTGTGCCGGGATAACCCAGTTCAAACCAACTTACCAAAAGGGTTACAGCAGAGAAACCTTCTAAATGATATATTTTAATCGTAATAAACAGTAACTAATAATCACCCCATCAATTTGTTATAAACAGTGACTAATATTAACCCCATCAATTTGTTAACTAGTTATTCCACAGAGGCATGTAGTGCCTCATGGCTCTTGAAACCATCATTTTTATCTATTGGGTAAACTTTGGTAGAATAGTCAAACAATAATTTTGTAATTTTCATAATATATACATTATATTTTTCGTTGTACACACACAATAATAGCAAAAAAAAACAACAACACATATTAGACATGAAAATGTAAAAACACAGTTTTGTTTTGCACCGCATGTATTTGTATGAACTAGAAAAACATATAGGAACCATGTTTTAATCAAATGACATGTTTTATAAAAAACTGGCAATATACTACATACTTCAAAAAAAAATCTACATGTAGTTTCACACAATGAGAGCTTTATGGTATCAATTTGATATATTGACCTCTACACTCACAAAGACGGATAGATTACTTCGCTAATTAGGTGTCCATCTATTTTAAAATGCTCAGATAGCCTAGGTCCTAACCCGGGAAACTGACCCCCTGACCCCATCAAAGTGTTATCAAAGGGGGCGTGTTGACCTGTCAAATTCAATTAGTTTGATAAAAAGTTCATTCCAACACCTGCAGCTATCAATTTTGACAGCTGCAGGTGTCGTCGTCCTATCTCCACAGCAGGGACAGTTCTGTCCCTGGCCATGTAGGCTGCCGGCTACGGGCTGTACGGAAGATCTCACGATAGTAGCGAGATCTCGCACCTGCCCAGTGAGCCACCCGGGGATGTGAGAGACACAGCGCATCAGCACTAATCTGATGCGCTGTGTACTCAGGCGGGGATCGCCGGAGGGGGGAGTTTTCACTCCCCCGCTTTAGCAAACAAAATGTTCTGATATCTTGTCGGTATAGCTCCCTGCTTCGCCTTGGCAATATATATTGCAAACCCAGAAAACTGCTTAGGGCTGCAGACATAATTATATAAATATATATCACAATATTAGATGGCACAATTGTCTGTGTAAAATTAGTTCCGCTGAGCAATAACAGACATCCTTGCGGGCGAAGCTGCAGGCAAACGCTTGTATATAAAATGATTTGAAAGACAAAAATAATTTTACAATTCATTGGATTGTTACAGGAGGAGGCGGGGACACGTCTCTGCACTAAGGGATGCGGTCAGTATAAAGGCCACTCTCTGCCTCCCTACAAGCAGCCAGTCCAGGTTTCAAACTTGTCAGCACAAATCATTAGATCTGGGACCATAATCCCTTCCACCTGCCTGCAGCAATCATTGTAGGTCCGCCGCGGGACCAATTTGGGAACTGCTGCATTAAACAGTCTCTGTGGGTTGAGGTATCAAGCAGTGAAGAAAGTGGTGAAGTGGACCAGTGAAGTTGCCCATAGCAACCAAACAGCTTTGGGGTAGCTTTTTAGCAAAAATGCACTTAACTCCCAGAGGAAGGACATACTGGCCGAAATGTGTTGGAGCACCCACTGACAGTGACAGAATAATCTACCTACAGCCGCATACAAGCCAGTGCAACTGCGGGACTGTATATCCTGGAAGAGGCACCAGCTGCGATCATGTGACCAGTGTGACAGGAACTTTGGGAGCAGGAGAGCAACTCCGGCAGCAACCAGCAGGAAGGACACAGGCAGAGCGAAAGATGGTAAGGAGAGTCCCTGCAGTGGAGTTCAATGACAGGTTAACCCAAACCATAGGCATCGATGGACACGGCACGGGCACCAACCCCAGGAACAACCTCTATACAGGGAACTCCGAGGTAGTGGGTCCCACACGAAGAAAGTCAGCCCGGAGCTCCCTTTACAACATTGCCTTAGCATACCTCAGGTCCACCTGTGAGAAGGAGACCCCCGGGTACCCCCAGCAGACACCCTAAATGGCCGGCCGATCTTGGACATTTTTTTTTAAAGACACAATCAATTGCAAGGCAAAACCATGCCTTGTAAGTGATTGTCCCTTTAAAAAAAAGTATCAGCTTGGCCAGAAACCCGCACCTCCGGTGATCTCGGACTGTATTACATCCCACCGACAGGACAGTGTTATACCACGTTACACAACACCACATGTTACACTGTCACAGGTCTAAATGCCTGTCTAGCAGAGACAATACTCGTTAACCACTTGTCTGGCATGGTTGCATCAGATGTGACCACACCAGAAACAAATGCAGGCATCAGATCACTCGCTCACCATCAGGCGGCTTGCAGCACCCACAGTGATGCGACAGCCGCCCATTGCAGAGGCCCTGGCCTCTCCCCACCCCCTAAACAGTGGCGACACGCCTCCATCAACGCCCACCAAATGACAGCAGACTGGCAATCACTGACAGTCTGCTGCCATCCTGCTTCCTACATGGCAGGACCTGTTCGTGCAAATGTACAGAACGGGTCCTGCGCTTGTGCAAATGATGTTGCAGATCCTTCAGGACTTAAATGACCATCAATATGTAACCAGCCTTAAACAATATCTGGTCTCATTTTCAAATAATTTAAAACATTTGTGTCCCATTTTTTTCTTTCCAGCAAAGTGCTTTTTTTTTGCTTTTCTATTTTAAAGAAAACTGCACAGAACAGCCATACCCTGGGGTTATGGCTAAAACCAAGTTGGAGAAGGGACCTCTGACGTCACCAGGGGGAGGAGCCATGCCCAAACATGGCTTAGCTCGCCACCGGGTTACTAAAGGGAGTAGTTGGTGACGTGGATAGTAAAACTATCTCACTGGCCTAGCCGCTCCCCCTGGTGTTGTGGCTCCTCCCCCTAACATCAGAGGTCCTTTCGTCAACTTCATTCTAACATCTACCATACCCCTGGTGCCATCTGACCATGCACCTGACCAGGGGCGGAACTCCCGGAGGCAACGGAGTCGGTTGCTGCCGGGCTCCAACCCTGAAGGGGGCATCTGACTCCATAGGTGTGTGCACGGGGTCACCAGGCTTACCATAAAGTACAGAGCCGCCAGTATCGCAAGCGTCAATGGCCAGGGAAATCTGGAGCCTCCGCTGCGGTAGCTGGTCATGTGATCGTGCTGAGCAGTCTTCAAGGGGTGACGCTGTCAATAAAGCCGCTTCCGCCTGCTGTAAGTTTGAGAGAGTGGGAAGAGCGATGCTGCATAGCTGCACATAGCGCTGTGCATTGCTCTGCCATTCCGGGGTCCGCACTCTGGGACCACATACTGGGACACCACAGCAAGGACTTCTGGAATTCCTGTACATTATCCCAGCTCAGTAGGGTTAGTGCAAGTTCAGATCTTGGCACACACTCTGTAACAGGCTCCTACACTTGTTCTCTATATGTGTGGTGGCTGATAGTTGTTTGGCTGGTCTGTACGGGTCAGCACACGTGTCAGGCATTGTTTATTTAATTATTTCTTTTCATATACTGTACTGTAGTTGCATTTTAATCATATATGATGCATTACTGATTCTTTCCTTTATTTTAAATATACATAATCCTGGAAGCTGCTGCATTTGCTGAAGGAGCACTGGACTATTGTTGTTTATTGTATATAGCTAAGCTATATCCATATTGGCTAATGTACCTGGTCCTTCTGTTCCCACACGTCATGAATTACACATGTTTGTTTGCTTTTTTAGTCCAAATCTCACCCTAACCCTCCCAGTGCCTAACCCTAACTATTCCCTTCCATAGCCTAACCGTAACCTTCGCCCGGTCTCTAACTCCAATCGTCCCCTCTTGTAGCCTAACCCTAATCATCCCCTGGTGCCTAACCCCGCTTCCCGTATAATAACCGTAACCTCCCCCCGGTGAAAAATCCTAATCTTCCCCACTCGTAGCCTAACACTAACCATCCCCCTGGCGCAAAACCCTAACTGTCCCCTCACGTAGCCTAAAACTCTAATCGACCCCCAAATGCCTAACCCTATGGCACATGTTTGCCCTGTTTCAGTGTAATGTGTATGATATCCCAGCTGTCAGGATGCTAGCAGTCAAAATACCGACTGCTGCATCCCAATGCAGGGAATCCTGACAGGTTTGTGCAAAGGTCCCTAATTCCTAATCCACCTAACCCTAAACCTCCCTCCCCACAGCCTAAACCTAACCCTCCCCCCCACCCGCACCCTCACTGGTGGTGCCTAACACAACGTCCCTGTTCCCATAGCCTAAACCTAACCCCCCCTCCCTGCAGTCTAACCCTCCAATCCCTGCGGTTTAATCCTAAACACCCCCGCAACTCAGTTTACCTCTCCAGCGGCTGGCACTTCCTTGTTCGGGATCCCGGCGTTCGGATATGTGTTTTTACCTACAGTGGGGACAGTAATATTGTGTAGGGAATACAGGGGTCTGTAATGTAGTGCAGAGTACAATGGAGTCAGTAATGTAGTTTTGGGTGCAGGGGGGGGCAGTAATTTAGTGTAGGATATAAATGGGTCAATAGTCTTGTGTAGGGTATAGAGGGGTCAGTAATGTAGTGGCGGGTATAGAGGGGAAAGTGATGTAGTGTAGGGTATGGAGGGGTCAGTGATGTAGTGTAGGGTATAGAGGGGTCAGTGATGTAGTGTAGGGTATAGAGGGGTCAGTAATGTAGTGGCAGGTATAGAGGAGTCAGTGATGTAGTGTAGGGTATAGAGGGGTCAGTGAAGTAGTATAGCGTATGGAGGGGTCAGTAATGTAGTGGCGGGTATAGAGGAGTCAGTGATGTAGTGTAGGTTATAGAGGGGTCAGTGATGTAGTGTACAGTAGGGTATATTTATTATTTATTTATTTATTAAGTTTCTTATATAGTGCAGCATATTCTGTTGCGCTTTACAATTAGAACAATAATAGAACAAAACTGGGTAAAAACAGACAGACAGAGGTATGTAGGAAGGCCCTGCTCGCAAGCTTACAATCTATATAGAGGGATCAGCGATGTAGGGCAGGGTATGGAAGGGTCAGTGATATAGTGGCGGGTATAGAGGAGTCAGTGATTTAGTGTAGGCCAGGGTATAAAAGGAGTCCAAGGGTGATACGTGGGGTTCCTCCGATAGAAAGTTATGGGCGGTATACCCTTTCCCGCCAGAAGTAAGGGCGAGTTGGGAAACACACCTTAGGGTGGATAAGGCGCTCACACGCTTATAAAAACAAGTGGCGTTACCGTCTCCAGATACGGCCGCCCTCAAGGAGCCAGCTGATAAGAAGCTGAAAAATAGCCTAAGAAGTATATACACACATACTGGTGTTATACTACGACCAGCAATCGCCTCAGACTGGATGTGCAGCGCTGAGGGGGCTTGGTCGGATTTCCTGACTGAAAATTTTGATACCCTTGTATCCAAGAAGTCCAATGATGCACTGACACTTTTCCTGGTTTTAGGAGGATCCCGATTAGCTCGGATAACTCCCTGGTTTTCTCCACTGGGAGAAACACGTTTTTCTGGACTGTGTCCAGAATCTTCCCTAGGAACAGTAGACGTGTCGTCGGAAAAATCTGCGATTTTGGAATATTTAGAATCCACTCGTGCTGTCGTAGAACTACTTAAGATAGTGCTACTCCGACCTCCAACTGTTCTCTGGACCTTGCCCTTATCAGGAAAGCGTCCATGTTTCTTTTAAGAAAAATCCTCATTCCGGCCATTACCTTGGTAAAGACCCGGGGCGCCGTGGACAATCCAAACGGCAGCGTCTGAACTGATAGTGACAGTTCTGTACCAGGAACCTGAAGTACCCTTGGTGAGAAGGGCAAATTTGGACCTGTAGGTAAACGTCCCTGATATCCAGTGACATCATATCGTCCCCTTCTTCCTGGTTCGCTATCACTGCTTCGAGTGACTCCATCTTGATTTGAACGCTTGTATGTAAGTGTTCAAATATTTCAGATCTCACCGAGCCGGTTGGCTTCAGTACCACAATATAGTGTGGAATACTACCCCCTTCCTTGTTGTAAGAAGGGTACTTTGATTATCACCTGCTGGGAATACAGCCTGTGAATTGTGTGAGGGGGAGACGTCTCGAATTTCCAATGTACACCTGGGATATTACATGTAGGATCCCGGAGTTCCCTTGCGAGTGTTGCTGAAACTCTTGAGATGACCCCCTACCGCACCTGAGTCCGCTTGTACGGCCCCAGCGTTATGCTGCGGACTTGGCAGAAGCCGTGAGGAGCTTCTGTTCCTGGGAATGAGCTGCTTGCTGCAGTCTTCTTCCCTTTCCTCTCCCCCTGGGCAGATATGACTGGCCTTCGCCCGCCTGCCCGTATGGGGACGAAAGGACTGAGACTGAAAAGACTGTGTCCTTTTCTGCCAATATGTGACTCGGGGTAACAAAAGGTGGATTTTTCAGCTGTTGCCATGGCCACCAGGTCCAATGGACCGCCCCTTTATACGGCAATACTTCCATATGCCGTCAGGAATCTGCCTCACCTGACCACTGTCGTGTCTTCGTCTGGCAGATATGTACATCACATTTACTCTTGATGCCAGAATGCAAATATGCCTCTGCGCATCACACATATATAGAAATGCATCCTTAAAATGCTCTATAGACAATAAAATCCTGTCCCTGTCAAGGGTATCAAAATTTTCAGTCAGGAAATCCGACCAAGCCCCCTCAGCGCTGCACATCCAGGCTGAGGCGATTGCTGGTCGTAGTATAACACCAGTATGTGTGTATATACTGTTATGATATTTTCCAGCTTCCTATCAGCTGGCTCCTTGAGGGCGGCCGTATCTGGAAACGGTAACGCCATGTTTTTTATAAGCGTGTGAGCGCCTTGTCCACCCTAAGGTGTGTTTTCCAACTCGCCCTTACTACTGGCGGGAAAAAGGGTATACCGCCCATAACTTTCTGTCGGAGGAACCCCACGTATCATCACACACTTCATTTAATTTATCTGATTTAGGCAAAACTACAAGTAGTTTATTCCCACCCTACAAAATACCCTTATTTGTGGTACTTGTGGTATCAGAAATACGTAACACCTCTTTCATTGCCCTTAACATGTAACTTGTGGCCCTAAAGGAAAAATACGTTTGTTTCTTCACCGTCGACACTGGGGTCAGTGTCCGTGTCAGTGTCTGTCGACCGACTGAGGTAAATGGGTGTTTTTACAAGCCCCTGACGGTGTCTGAGACGCCTGGACCGATACTAATTTGTCCGCCGGCTGTCTCATGTCGTCAACCGGCTTGCAGCGTGTTGACATTATCACGTAATTCCATAAGTAAGCCATCTTCTGGTGTCGACTCCCTAGAGAGTGACATCACCATTACAGGCAATTTTCTCCGTCTCCTCACCAACATTTTCCTCATACATGTCGACACACACGTACCGACCTACAGCACACACATACAGGGAATGCTCTGATAGAGGACAGGACCCACTAGCCCTTTGGGGAGACAGAGGGAGAGTTTGCCAGCACACACCAAAAGCGCCATAATGTATATAACAACCCTAGAAGGTGTTGTTTCTATATATGGGCTCTTAATATATAATTATATCGCCAATTTATGCCCCCCTTCTCTTTAACCCTGTGTCTGTAGTGCAGGGGAGAGTGGGAGCCTTCCTCACCAGCGGAGCTGGTCAGGAAAATGGCGCTGAGTGCTGAGGAGAATAAGCTCCGCCCCTTTCACGGCGGGCTTTTCTCCCGGTTATTAGGAAAACTGGCCTGGGTTAAATACATACATATAGCCTTAATGGCTATATGTGATGTATTTATTTGCCAAATAGGTATTTATATTGCTGCCCAGGGCGCCCCCAGCAGCGCCCTGCACCCTCCGTGACCGTGTCAGTGAGCCGTGTAGCAACAATGGCGCACAGCTGCAGTGCTGTGCGCTACCTCTCTGAAGACTGTGAAGTCTTCTGCCGCCTGTTTCCGGACCTCCGTTCCGCCGTCTTTCTTCAGCGTCTGTAAGGGGGATCGGCGGCGCGGCTCCGGGACGAACCCCAGGCTGACCTGTGTTCCGACTCCCTCTGGAGCTCAGTGTCCAGTAGCCTAAGATCCCAATCCATCCTGCACGCAGGTGAGTTGGAGATCTCTCCCCTAAGTCCCTCGTTGCAGTGATCCTGTCGCCAGCAGGAATCACTGATTAGAAACCTAAAAAAAAAACTTTACTAAACAGCTCCTTAAGAGAGCCATCCAGTTTGCACCCTTCTCGGACGGGCACAAAAACCTAACTGAGGCTTGGAGGAGGGTCATGGGGGGAGGAGCCAGTACACACCATGTGACCTAAAAAGCTTTTTAGATGTGCCCTGTCTCCTGCGGAGCCCGCTATCCCCCATGGTCCTGACGGAGTCCCCAGCATCCACTAGGACGTTAGAGAAAATACGAATAATTTTTTGTAAGCAGGGGTAAACAACATTTATCTTGCCTCCGGGCAACTTGGATGAACTTACGCCACTGCACCTGACTGATATTATTGGAGAAATGTGCTACAAATCAGACCCGCCAACATGACCCCTTCCATCAGGTACAAAACGCTCTGCTCCCTGGCCTGGGATCTGGTCTGAAAGTCGACAATGTTTAGGTCAACCACTATAGGTCGACAGGGTTTCTAGGTCGACAGGTCAAAAGGTCGACATGAGTTTTTCACACACAAAAAATATTTTTTTGAATTTTTCCGTACTTAACGATCCACGTGGACTACGATTGGAACGGTTATCTGTGCTGAGCGAAGTGAGGCACCTTGCCCGAAGCATGGCGAGCGTAGTGACACGGTGCACTAACTGGGGTTTCCGGTCACTTTACGAAGAAAACGACACCAAAAATAAAAAAACCTGATGTCGACCTTTTGACCTAGAAACCATGTCGACCTTCCACCCCTGTCGACATAGTGACTGTCAACCTAAACATTGTCAACACAGATACTGACGATTTGATGATCCACACCCCTCGGGCCTTCCCTCTCAGTCTGTGGGGAGGGGGGTATTCAATTGTTTGAAAAGTCAGTTGGGTGTCTATCTAATGGACAGGAAAAATCAGACACCCAACCGACTTTTTAAACAATTGAGTTCCCCCTATGACTCCAGTCACCTGTGTTGGATTAGGTAATTGAGGAGAAAGATGTTTCTATAGGAGACTGCACTCACACTGAGAGGGAAGACCAGGTACAGAGCATCTTGTATCTGATGGAAGGCGTCATGTGGGAGGGTCTGGTAACATACAGAAACACAGAGCAGCAGATCGCATTGCGCTCACATTGGTCAGCAGTGTAATAAACGCATAAAGCAGTTCTGTCTATAAGCAGCAGCATTGCCCACGCGACGTCACACCTGCCAGTGCCGGTATTGAAAGGAACTCGGGTGGGTTAGTTGAGGGGCGTTCCCGCACGGCACCAAAAGCGCGCTCCCGCCGCGCCTCACCGCCTCATCTTCCCCGGCAGAGGGCGCTGTGCCTACTGCAGCAGCAGCAGCAGCAGCAGCAGCGGGAGGAGGAGGAGGTGGAGGTGGGAAGCAGAAGCTTGCCCTGTTTATTCCCATCCATCCTCATCAGCGCACACAGGGATGGACCTGTCTCCGGGGGACCCTCAGGCTTCCTTCCCACCACCCTCCTCGGATTGAACAGGTATTGGGCTTGCCCCCCAGGTGTCATTGGGACCATGCACCGGGCTCCCTGCAGCCTGTGACAGGGAAATCAGAGAAAGCCGAGGAAGCAGCTGGAAGAGGAGGAGGAGGAGGAGGAGGAGAAGAAGAAGCGGATTCTCTGGTTGCTAAGGTAATCCCAGCTGGTCCTATACTGTGTTACAATGTATCACAGCTCCCTCATATTGCATGTCTCTCCTGGCTGCAGCACTCTGCTCATCATTTTATTTCCCTGCCATTGCTGAGCCACAATCCCCCTCTCTCCTCCATTCCCAATATACAGAGCACAACCAAATCCTAAACACCATGGCAGCCACACAAATGCCAGGAGGGGTGCTGCCTGTGCTGGAATTTGTGCAGCCCTGGGGTTTGACAGAGCTGCTGCTTTGTCCTCTTATTGAGGGGAGGGAAGGGGGGTTCTTTATACTGTACCCCGGTAATTCTGCTTTAATGCATGCTATTTTAGGTCACAGACCAATCAGGGGTTATTGGGTTGCATATGCTGGATTATCCAGGATCCTATAGGAATGTAATGTCTTCTCATTTATGTTGCTTGTGTGTGTGCACCTGATTGCATTATTTCAATGGATTCCTAGCTTTACTATGTGTGTGTGTGTGTGTGTGTGTGGTGATGATGGCAGGGGATTGGGGGATGGCTGTTTGGTGTGTTTATGTGACATTATGTGCATCAGAATAGTGGATGGATGAATAAACCGCTCCTGTGATCAGGGAGGCTGTTCTGATGGTGTACACTACAGTATGGGTTCACTTACGCCAACCTGCTGTTTGTGATGTGATTCCATTTTATTTCACAACAAATCTGAATTGTTTGGGAGGGAAAATGACACAGTTTAAGTGTAATCTTCCTATTAGCAAAAATTTTTACTACAAGTTTTGCATTAAATTCAGTACGTATTTACTGTTTGATACATTAAAACACTTTGGGATTTACATTAAGAGTGTGGTTCTTCTGTGTGTTAAGATTGCTATACAGTTTGTATTGAGCACATTGTATATCCTGTTTCATGTTCTAGATAAATTGCATGTGTAAAGGTACATTTTAGGTAAAATTTGGGGGGGTTGCTTAATTGATTTTTGTTCATTGGCTGCTGGTTAATGTGCCAATGTAATGTCCTATTGTACCAGTCCTCTACATCCCCAAAGGCTTGAATAAGTGAATATTGCAAGGTTTGTGTTGAACTGAAATGTATAGTGTGATGTTTGTTTGCTATTAATTATGTGTTCTATTTCTGAGCCTGGTTCTTGCATGATTTTGCATAGGTTACTATTATCTTGATGAAAGGACAATATATTTTATGTTTAAATTTGTGTTAATTTGTACAAAACTCTGCATTGCATTAGACTTGTCTAGATTTTAATGTTGTACTGTATGTAGCTGCTCGGTTGTATGGTTAATATGATTTTCTTTTGAATGCGTGATTTACAAATATCTTGGTAGGTAATCAGTTGAAACACAAATGCATTACTATATTGTTCATGCTAGGGCTTATTCTTATTTTTAAATGAATGAATTTGTGTCCAGCGGTATGTATGCCTGGTGTTTTGCTTTGGTGACAGTGTGTGTGTGATTAATAGATTGAGACTTGGTTATAAATCTGGTACTTTGTATCCATCAATTTGTGCTGCCATTTTTGTTATTTTACCAACAATAACAGTTTAATATTTCTGTGCAACGATACTGTCATTTTGTTCAGCTGTGTCATTTCCATTCGATGCATTGTGTTCTCAGTTGGGTTGCGGTTGTGGGGCACAATTCCATGGTGGTACTTTTTTCATATTTTGTTTAGGGTCATATCACAGATTGAAATAACCATTTTTGAGTTTTGTTGGTTTTAGTTGAGTCTTCCTGAATACTTTGGCCTATAGAACAGATTACTTTTAATCTGAAGTTGAAGTCCTTTAAGAACAGATCTGTTTGTCTGTTTACATTGTCTATGTCAGGGCTGGCCAAACCGGTCCTTGAGATCTACCAACAGTGCATGTTTTCCAGGCCTCCTGGATATCTGTAGAACTCTCGGTTAGGAATGAATGCAGCACATCTTAATTAGTAATGACTACACCTGTGCACCAGCTAGGTAGTCTGGAAAATGTGAACTGTTGGTAGATCTCGAGGACCGGTTTGGCCAGCCCTGGTCTATGTAGACTAGTTACACCTTGAGCCATCATCTTTGCAATTGATTCCTTTGCTTTATATAGTGTGTATGAAGTGGGAGGCAAGGATCTACCTATTAACAAATGTTTATGTAGTTATACTGTACCTGTCTTCATATTGCTTTATCAATAGGAATATAAATTCGTTATACCGTACACTTGGTTATATTTTTGTATAATACTGTAAGCTTCTGTGTGTTTTATTGTGACTATAGTATGAATGTAACAGACCGTATGCTGAAATTGAAGCATTTCAATACAGATGTATAATGGATGTAATTGTGGGGGTTTCCAGTGCACTGGTTCATCTCCGCAAATATATATTTCCCTAGTGTATAAAATGGAATATTTAGATGCCTTGATGTTATTTATAATACTTTCTCTCTAGTAATCAAACACCGTGTGCTACTCTTCAAATCAAGGAAACTTCCAGTGCCTGACTAAGCTTTATCAGACTGAATATATGAACTATAATTTATTGGAACTTATTACAAACTGCTTATACACTGCTAAACCTGGTCTATTTGGGCGCCACAAGCATGATAATGGGCATCCAAAACAACTGAATCGCTCCATCTGTGCCCATTACAGTTCTTATTGCGCTTGTCTTGACCAAATGTACTAGGTTTCGACACGTAAAGTGACTAAAACCATGCAAACTACTGGGTGCACTGCATTTAGTTGCCAAAAAGTTCAACTTTGAGCAGATTTCTGCTGCGCACTGTATGACTGGGACTGTATTTGCATCCAAGATGCTATGCTACAGTGTTTTCATGGAAAACATTGTAACATTACATTTTGGGTGCAGATACAGCCACAGACACACACAGAATATAGACATGCAGCATATCATTTTAATCAGCAGACGCTGCTTGTACATCCTATTACATTACTTTGCGTCTAAGGGAGATATACTATTAGCCCCGGTAATTTTACTGGGGCTAATTGTCCCGCCAGGGGCTATCCTGTTACCCCCGATAAGCCAGCACAAGCAGTGGCTTATTGGGGGTTACCTGACACTGCGCCGGGTGCAGGCTCCTGACAGCTCCCGGTGCAGCGCGCCGATGCCGACTGCCCGTGAGACACACAAGCATGGTGCCGAACTCAGACCCCCAGCAGCAGTCATCCAGCGGCTTCCCTCAGCCAGCGGCCACACAGCACCCGCGTTATCGGGACATCGCAGCTGCACACAGATCCCCAGCAGCATCAGCAGTCACCCGGCGGCTTTCCCCAGTCAGCGGCCACACAGCATCCCCGTCCTCAGCAGGAGGACGGGGACGCTGAACCTGTGTGTTTACGGGAGAAAGGGCATTTTTTTTTACAGGCGATCATTCTGGATAGCCTGTAAAAAATAAAAATAAAAAAATAAATAAATTGGGTGAAAAATCGCGATTATAAGAGGACACATCTGTATATACCAGAGTCAGAGATTAAGGACCTTGGGCAAAAAATGAGCATGGAGCATTTTGTGAGAAGCAGTGGTGGGCCGTGTGGGAGTGGCCAGTGCCATGTGGGCCTGTACACCCCTTACACTAGCCCCAATGTATCTATAAATATGTAAAATAAGATGGGCAGCATTTTGTGTGGAAAATGTAAATATAGTTTTAATATGATTCTTGGCCGACTAGGTCATTGTCATGGGCCTATTTATATCTTGAGGCCTGGTTGCTGTAATCCCATCCTGCCCATTGTTAATCTGATGAAAAAAAGCAATGGTGGCTAAAGAGATACAACCTGAATTAAAAGGCTATTTTTTATAGTATTTATATTTGGTGTGGATCATAAGGTCGACCACTAATGGTCGACATGGAAAAAAGTTGACATGAGGTTTAAAAAAAAAAAAAATTGGTGTAATTTTCTTTGTAATGTGACCAGGAACCCCAATTACTGCACCGTGTCCTCTTGCATGACTCTCTTCGCTCACCATGCTTTGGGCAAGGTGCCTCGCTCATCTACCGCTGCGCTCGGCACAGTTTACTATTCCCAATCGTAGTCCACGTGGATCTAGTGACCATGTCAACCTATAGATCATGTCGACCTAATGACTGTCGACCTAAGTGTGGTCGACCTAGAGACCGGATTCCATTTATATTATAGATTACATATAATATGGGGGGAATTCAATTGTTTTATGAGCGCCTAAGTGTAAAAAGGCGCCCAGCAGAGCTATTCAATTGTATCCACCATTGGGTGTGCATGCCCCGTGTGTACACCTATTAGTACCGTGTTTAGCTGAGCTAAACCCATCTAAAGTCCTGGTTAGGGTGCTCAAACTCCTCAGGAGGCTGTGAGCTGAGATAGCCCCCCAGACTGCATGCGCGCCTGACTGGAGGAACATTTGAATTGCTCAGTTGGGCGCCATCTAGTGGCAGCCAGGGGGAAAAAATAATAGAATTTCCCCCATGTGTTAAAAATAGACTATACCTTAGTCATTGTCTAAAACCAAACCTATCCATTCACACTGCACACTGAAATCGGCCCTTTGCCCTTAGTGTATGTACGGTAAATAAAGAAATGTTCAATTAAAATTCTAGTAAATAATTTATTGATGCAAGTGGAGAGAGTTATGGATTGTTCTGCATGCTCAGGTATACAGTACTCGTGTGAGGAGTAATATAGCTTCCTAGGGACCTAGAGCTTTCTTCCTGTACTCTGCTCTCTGTCATGTTACTTATCAAGCACAAACTATAATTATGTTTCTGTGTCACCGTCAATCTGAAATTGGAAATGCATGATGGATTATCAGTGATGTGTGCTAAACACTCTCCTTATGTTTCTCAAGGCCTCAGGCGTTTTGCTTTTCTCTTCTGTTGCATGAAAGGTGAAGTAAGCCTCAGTGCTATAGGAAATCACAGCATATCAAATTTGCTCACTCCTCTTATCAACTGTAGAAACTTGATATATACTAAATTTAACCAGTATGCTACACGTTTGCTGAATGAGTGCTGTACTGTACTTTTTTTTTTCAAGTGTAAGGTTTTTGCAGATTAAAGTTTTTTTTGTTTTTCTTACTTTGTTGCAATAGTTATTGGAAAGTGAAATAAGTTGGCACTATAGACATACGAACGCACTGCCGATGTCAGCCGCAGTTGAGCGATATATTTTTTTTTTTTCTCTTTTCTGCAGAGCATTCAGAGTCGCAGTTACAATTAAGATGCTCTGAGGAGCACAGTGTCAGAAATAATACTGGAAATGTGCTGGGGGTTCCTAGTCGGTGACTGAGGGGAGGCTATTCGAACGCAGGAAGATGGTCCATCATATGGGATTGTCGCTGTAGTGAGTGCAAACTGCAGTGCTTCCTCACTCACATTGGAGGCACCTAGCTTGGGGATGGGTTGACCAATGAATGTATCTGAAGACGCACCAAGTGGTATTTGGGCGTCTAAAGATGCTCAAAGTGGGCTTCTCAGTTCTTGCTCCTTCGGTTGTACTCCAGGGGCGGACTTGTAGCCACATTTGCATAAAGTTGCAGACACAGGGTTAAATCTACTAAGGTGGGTGTTTTTTTGTTTTTTTTAGAACTGATGATGTTGTCCATAGCAACCAATCAGATTATATTATCTTCTAGAAGCAGCTAGATAAATGTTAAGTAGAATCTGATTGGTTGCTATGAGCAACATCTCCAGTTCTTACAAAAAAAGAAACTCCCACCTTAGTAAATTTACCTCACTGACTCCACTGCGTATGACCCAGAATCAGCCCCATAGTACTGTAGGTAATGGGCAGATCAGAGGCCTTAATGAGAAAG
This sequence comes from Pseudophryne corroboree, assembly GCF_028390025.1. NCBI lineage: Eukaryota > Metazoa > Chordata > Amphibia > Anura > Myobatrachidae > Pseudophryne > Pseudophryne corroboree. The sequence goes on along the minus strand of NC_086455.1, from coordinate 80,004,260 downwards.
AACTATGTCTGCGGTCAGTTTTACCCATTTTGTACATGTTTTATATATCTATCAAACCTCATTAGAGGAACTCTGGGTTAAATCAACTATATTGTTTAAAGCATACAAAGATGTCCGACATTTCCGGGCACACTCGCACTATTTCTACGGTGTAGACATCCTTGTATGCTTTACACAATATGTTGGAATTAACCCAGACTCTGAGTGCCTCTGTTCTGGACCTCTAATGAGGCTTGCCTTTGTACTAATAGTATAGTAGTAGTTCTCACTCGAGACCATAATGAAAAACACACGCACACACACACGCACACACGCTGTAGCAGTGTGTGAGCTTTTTTTATTATGGTCTGGAGTGCCAACTACTACACTTTAACTACATTACACCGAGTTAGGTGCCAGTGGGGGTGGAGAGTGAATGTGTGCACCCCATTCCTGGGAATGTTGGGTGCGGTGGATTCCTGTATGTGTTGAATAGGGTTAATTTTTAATTAGCCCTTTTGTGATCATAGCTGTCCCATACGCCCCTCTCTAATTTCATTTACTTGAAACCTGTGTCAGCTGTTTCATTGGTGTGCTGGTGACTTTCTCACTTTGAAAAGCCAGTAGTCAGTTGGCAGGTGAGCTTTAAACCAGGTAAGCACATGAGTGGAGTTGTGTTGGTGATTGCTTTAGCTTTTAAAAGCCAAAAGTGTGTTGGTGAGGTTTAAACCAGGTAAGCACATTTTATCCTATTGGATAGCAATTGCCAGGTTTCCAATACATCTATGTGCAAATTATATGTGATAGAGTAAGACTTGCGGTGAAATGGGGTCCCTTGTTTATATTTTGATTAAAACATATAAGTTTGCAGTCTGTCGTCAAGGGACCCAAATCTCTGCATTCCCGCCACTAGCGTATATGCTGAGCACACCATTACATTGCAGATAAATGCACTCACCTTCTCGGGTACAGAGGTAACATTTAGACGAGGGCTGGCTTGTGGGCCACACATAAATGGGCCTTATGTAGCCTTGATTGCAAGCAGCTGTGATAACATGAGACAACATTTTGAAACAAAAGTATCTTTTGTATTTAGCAGGTGGGTACACACTGGAAAGCTATATCTGCATTTCAATTGATCTGCAGATATATCTATGGACGGATCGGGCAGTGTGCTGTGCATACACACTGCCCGATCCGTTGGGGACTGACGTCATGAACTGGGCGGGCGTGTACACACGCCCGCCCAGTTCAGCTGTCAATCCCCGCCGGCCGCCGCAGCATGTGTATGGGCGGTCGGCCAACCGCCGTACACACACAGTGACGCGCCAATATATCATTAGATATATTGGCCGTTGGCTGTGCTGCGGGGCCGACGCGATACGTCTGTGAACGACTGAGTTCACAGACGTATCTGCCGCACACACTGGCCGACGGACCCGCAATATATCGGCCGTTCAAGAGAACGGCCGATATATCGGCCAGTGTGTACGGGCCTTAAGGCTGGGAACACACACATAGTGGTACAGAAGGAAGGAGTCTGCACAAGGACTCCTATGTGTTGGAATAGAGAATATGGGGCCTACTATAGATCTGATCGCAGCAGCAAGTTTGTTAGCTAACGGGCAAAACCATGGGGGTCATTCCGAGTTGATCGCTCGCTAGCAACTTTTTGCAGCGCTGCGATCAGGTTAAATGTCGGCAAAACTGCGTGTGCACCGCAAAGCGCAGGCGTGTCGTACGGATCGCAGCACAGTAAAAAGTTGCTAACGAGCGATCAACTCGGAATGATCCCCCCCCCCCCATGTGCACTGCAGGGGGAGCAGATAATAACCTGTGCAGAGAGAGTTATATTTGGGTGGGGTGTGTTCAAACTGAAATCTAAACTGCAGTGTAAAAATAATGCAGCCAGTATTTACCCTGCACAGAAACAAGATAACCCACCCAAATCTAACGCTCTATGCACATATTATATCTGCATACCTCCCAACATGACCCTCTCCAGGAGGGACACAGTGCTCTGCTTCTGGACTTTTCTCATAATTTATGATTGCGGACACCTTATGTCCCTCCTGGAGAGGGTCATGTTGGGAGGTATGTATCTGCCCCCCCTCCCCCCCCTGCAGTGCACATGGTTTTGCCCATTAGCTAACAGATTTGCTGCTGCAATCAGATCTGAATTACCCCCACTGTGTTCTGTTTGAAATCCTATTGTGGCACAGGCTGGATCCTGTTCTGCGGCATAACGGGATCAATGTGAACACAAAACCCTCCATCCGGCCAAGCGCTGTGCCGCTATGTGTGGCCCCAGCCTAAGGAGTCATTCTGAGTAAGTTCCACCCTTTTGTGTTTCTCTATTGGGTCTGAAGCTGGAGTGAGCAAAAAAAACCTAACGCAGTTTATGTAGCAGGTGATATTACAAGTGGATGGTGACAGGCGATGCCGTCTTACTATATTGACTCTCCTTCCTTACAGTAGGTTCTGTTTTCTTAGGCTGGGGCCACACACATTGGAGTCGATTCAATTCACTGACAGTTGAATAGCGCCGGGAGTTTGCTCCCGGCGCTATTCAATACAGCGACAAGTGACCCTCAATTGTCGGGCATTCTTCTCTCACCCCCGGGGGACGAGAGAAGAAACCCGACAAAAGTGCTGCTGCGCGGCCGGCGCGAGGCTGATTCTGTTGGGAATCAGCATCGCGCCGGGGAGTTAAGTCGGAGAATGCACGTTCTCCCGACAATTCAACCTGTTAAGTCGGCAAGTACGGGCCTTCGCCGACTTAACTGGAGCTGAAACTCCCAGCGCTATTCAACTGTCAGTGAATTGAATCGACCCCATTGTTTTACCAGGATGCAGCAGAACAGGACCTGTCTGGTAGGATACGCCTTCTTGGGTTTACACATGAGGCCACACGGATGCGTTTGTGGTTCTACCGCACTGTGTACACACACATTCAAATGTATGTGTTGTACTTGTCAGCCGGTCGTTCTGTCATCCTGCTGAATCTCAGCACGCTGCGGTTGCATCCGGTGGGTGCGGTTCAGCAGGAAATGTGTAGACGGCCGCATAGAGGGGGTCATTCCGAGTTGCTCGC